>NW_028234444.1:15755697-15765697 GCF_977035675.1 Penaeus japonicus | reverse complement strand
TATAAACGTGTCTTTTCAAATCATAAAATAATGACTATATATCTGTTATCTGGTTAAAAGTTTTAGTACTGCTTATATACCTAATATTATCATTCACTTTGGCTAAAATTGATAAAATAATGCATGACTAAAAAGACTAAACGATCAAACATCAGAATAAAAGACAGAGGTACTTGAGATTATATAAATTAGTTAGGAATGTTATGTAAATGCTAATGCCATCAGCTAAAAGTAATTAAAAAGAATCAACTAGAAATTACAACTATCATTTCAAGCAAATCTACTGACAGCAATAGTTTTAAAAAATATACTTTAGTTATAATACTCTATGTGTTGAAAGACGTAAATGTAGCCTATAGCTGCTCTCCCTCTTCCCCTGTACACCCTCCTTTCATGTCACCTTTTTTTTACCCAACTAACCTATGTATCAGTATTTTACTACCTACAGCTGTATTACGTATTACAACATCCATATGAAAAGGGTTTTACTGTCCAAGATAGACCATATAAAAAACACAAAGAAGATATATCTGGAATGACATCCTTTGCTCCATTCCTAACACAGCATTAAGGGAAACACAGCTGCATTACGCACAATGTAAGCAAAATATACAGTTCTGCTCCGGCAGATCTCGACTCTATGTCCCATCACTGAGCTATAGGCGGTCTGTTGGGCCCTGAAATCTCCTGTATCAGGACCTTGGACGCGAAAGCCAGCAGGATACCGAAGGCCGCCGTGGTGATGATGGAGTACGAGAGCGTCAACCCATAGACGGTCATCTGGAGAGGGTTGTTCTGCAGGACGTAGAGCATCTGCAGTCTCTCTTCCACAGGACAGATGAACTGCAGGACGGAGAGATGGGATGAGGGTATCTTTCATGATGGTGAAGTGTAGGTAAGTGTAAATTATCTATGTTTTTGTTTTGTTTTTCTGAATTCATACTTGATTTCTAGAGAGGTGGGGAGAGAAAGAAGGAGGGAGGGAGATGGGGAGAGAGAGGGAGAGAGAAGGAGAGAGAGAGAGAGAGAGAGAGAGAGAGAGAGAGAGAGAGAGAGAGAGAGAGAGAGAGAGAGAGAGAGAGAGGGAGAGAGAGAGAGAGAGAGAGAGGGAGAGAGGGAGAGAGGGAGAGAGGGAGAGAGGGAGGGGGGGGGAGGGAGGGCGGGAGAGAGAGAGGGAGAGAGAGAGGGAGGGGAGAGAGAGAGGGAGGGAGGGAGAGAGAGAGAGGGGAGGGAGAGAGGGAGGGAGAGAGAGAGGGAGGGGAGAGAGAGAGGGAGGGGAGAGAGAGAGGGAGAGGAGGGAGAGAGGGAGAGGAGGGAGAGAGGGAGAGGAGGGAGAGAGGGAGAGGAGGGAGAGAGGGAGAGAGAAATAGAGAGAGAGAGAGAGAGAGAGAGAGAGGAGAGAAGGGAGAGAGAGGAGGAGAGAGGAGAGGGAGAGAGAGAGAGAGAGAGAGAGAGAGAGAGAGAGAGAGGGAGAGAGGAGGAGAGAGAGAGAGAGAGAGAGAGAGAGAGAGAGAGAGAGAGAGAGAGAGAGAGAGAGAGAGAGAGAGAGAGAGAGAGAGAGAGAGAGAGAGAGAGAGAGAGAGAGAGAGAGAGAAGAGAAAGAGACAAACAGAAAAAGAGAGAGAAAAAGAGAAAGAAAAAGTGAAGAATAAAGAGCAAGAGAGAGAGACAGAGAGAGAGAGAAAAAGACAGAAAAAGAGAGAAAAAGAGAAAGGGAAAAACAAGACTAAAGAGGAGAGGAGAGAGAGAGAGAGAAAGAGGAGAGAAAGCGAGACACAGAACTGCATAATCCCAAACACCAACCTTAAGAAGCCTGATTCCCTCCTGGTTGACCTCGGCATATGCAGACGCCAGAAGGGGGAGGAGGGCCAGTGGGAGGAAGAAGTTGGCCAGGTCAATCAAGGACGGGTCACAGGTCAGCCACATGACCATGTTCATGGCCAGCCAGACCACCACCATGGAGAGGACTGACATCATCCACCTCTGTAGCGCCACGGATGACAACCTCAGCCGGGACTGTCGGTGGAAATTTTTGGTGGATTTTTAAATATTTTCCCCTGCAAATGTATATGTAATATATGAAATTTAATTTAAAATTGTCTAATTGACAGGAAATATTTAATGATTTTTATGGATAATCTAGTGAACTCCAATCATCTATTCATCAGCTAAATGAAAAATATTATTTGAAAATAAGAGTTGAATAAAAAAAAACAAAAATAAAAACATAAGTTAAATAAAAAATTATAAAACTAATTGTCTCTCCATCATCAAAAACAACATCTACTTTATCTCTCATTCTTAAAATAAGGTCAAATGGTAAATAAATGAGTAAATAAAAATCCATTCAGTTAATCATATTACCCCATTAAAAGCCATAAAGAATGTCTACCTGTATCTTCCAGTATCGAAAGAGAATCTCCGAATTGCTCATGAGAGGCATGGGCTTGGCGCGGACCTCGGCAGAAGTCGATGTACTGCACACCGAGCTGGCCTGTTGTGGTAAACAATGAGCTTTTAAGTTGTATGAATTGGTGTCCATGTCCTCTGTACACAAAACAAAAATCATATACTCCTGCAAGAAACTATGAAGCTAATTTTGAATAGAATTCTAAAGGGTATACAGACAAGCTGGCCAACTCCTCTGAATACCTACCCAGCCTACCCACCTCCCCACTCACCCTCCTTTTCCTACCCTATCTTCCTAACCCTTTCCTCCCTTCCTCCTTCCCTTCTTCCTCCCTCCCTTTCCTGCCCTACTTCCCTTCATCCCTCCCTTCTTCCTTCCCTCCTTCCTCCCTCACTTTCCTATCTTACCTTCCTAGCCCCGTCCTCCCTTCTCAATTGTCATACAACTGAATATCAGGACTGGTTGAAAGACTGTCAGGTATTCATACGTCTATTGATAAACAATTACTCTTCAGATCAACAATTGCTCTTCAGACAAAATTAAAACAAATATTTAACATTCAAAGCACAATAACAAAAGCCAATTGTGGCATGATTAAAATTCTTCTACTCCCTACCTCATCAGTCTGGCTGTTGGATCTGGGTCTATGTGTTAAAGTACTGGATGTCTTGTCCTGAAAATAAGAGTTTAGCTGTGAAAAATGTTGAAAGGAGGGATGGATAAAGGGCGATGGAAGTTAGAGACACACAGATAATCAAACAAAGAGAGAGAGAGAGAAACAGAGAGAGAGAAACAGAGAGAGAGAGAGAGAGAGAGAGAGAGAGAGAGAGAGAGAGAGAGAGAGAGAGAGAGAGAGAGAGAGAGAGAGAGAGAGAGAGAGAGAGAGAGAGAGAGAGAGAGAGAGAGAGAGAGAGAGAGAAAATGAAACAATAACAGCAATAAAACAGATAATCAACACAACTAAATACCCCCCCTACCCCCTTACTCCTACCTGCCCCTGAGCTTCCCTAGGAGGGTTCGAAGATCTCTCTGACCCAGTACTCTGCCCTGAAGAAGATGATGAGGAAGGAATCCTGGGTATCGGGAGTCCTGTGCTGTCTGGCGATCCACCCGTTGTCTGTCCACTGGTCCGTCTGTTACCCTGGGGATATGAGATCTGATTTAATGCGAATGGATAGCTTATGATGCTCGATTTAATCCTTTCGTTAGGTTCAAGTTTGTATCTTATCATTAATCCTGAGTTTAATTGGGTTTTGATATCTTTTAAATTTATTTCTTCAGTAGTTTTAATTCTCCTTGATCCTTTTGGCTTTTATTGGCCCATTCTTTGGAGAAATATTGGAATAGAAATAAAAATAAAAATAAAAAAGAAAAGAGGGAGAAAATAAAAAAGACAAATTGATAGAGATTTAAAGAGAATTCTACCTTCCTAACCCCTTCCTCCCTCCCTCCCTTCCTCTTTTCATAAACCCCTCCTTCCTCCCTACCTCCCTTCCCTCCCTCTCTCATCTCACCTCCCATAACACACCTTACACCCTTTCCCTCCTTCCTCCTTCCCTTTCCTACCCTACCTCCCCACTCACCCTCCCTTTCCTATCATACCTCACTAACCCTTCACTCACTTTCTTACCCCACATTTCTCTCCCCCTTCCCTCCCTCCCTTTCCTACCCTTTCTCCCTAAACCCTTCCTTTCTTCTATCCACCCCTTTTTCCTCCATTCATCCCTCCCTCATTCCCTCCATCCCTTTCCTCTCTCATCGACCCCTCCTTCCTCTCTTCCTCTCTCTCTTTCCTACCTACCTCCCTAAACCCTTCTTCCCTTCTATTCCCCCCTCCTTCCTCCCCCCTCCCCCTTCCTCTCTTCCTCCCCCCCTCCCCCTTCCTCTCTTCATCCCCCCCTCCTTCCTCCATCCCTTTCCTGCCCTACCTCCCTAAACCCTTCTTCACTTCTATCTCACCTCCTCAAACACCCCTTTCACCCTTCCCCACTCTTATTCTCTTCCACAACTCCCCTCACCTGCTGCGGAATGAGTGCCGAGGAGTTGGAGTCCACATCGCTTGTCCCCGGGTCTCGCAGCTCGTCCAAGTAGTCCTCGTCCACCCAAGTGTACTCTGGGGTCATAATGAAAACGAAGGAGAATTATTTGATAAGTCATCTTGTCAATAAAATAATTGATTTCTGAGTTTGGTATATTATATTATGTATATATCTTCACAGTCTTATCTCCTTTCCATATTCTCTATTTACTGTCATCACTATCAGTATCATTATCGTTATCTTGGTTTTCATTATTACTATTATCATCATCATTATCTCTACTATCATTATCATTATTCTGATGATAATACATAAAATGATGATTATGATAATGTTGATCATGATGATGATCAAAATGCTTTTAATAAAGATATTAATGATGATGATGTGATGAAGTTATGATAATATAATGATGGAAACAATATTAAGACATTATTCTCACAAAATAATTATTTTGAACACATAAGCTCACAGATATATATCTGCCTGAAACAAAATATTGAATAGCATGACAAAACACAATAAAGAAAAAAAAAAGGAAATTCTGAAAAGGAATAATAACATTAAAGATACATGCTTTAGTAACAAGAGTGAGGCCATTCAAAAGCATATGATATCTGAGTGATTAAGCCTTAACATAATATAAGCATTAGTTAATATAAAATGAAGCAAATGTTTCAACTGGATTATAGAAGAGAGTGAGTGTGCAAAGGGAAATAAAGAAAATAAATACACATTTTCATAAATAAATAAGAATAAATCATATTTGGATTTTATCTTTTATACATTCTCTCACTGCAGAAAGCAATTATATATAACACAAGAGCATTTCTAATTACGTGACAACTATGTACAAAAGAAGTATATTTTTTCCTTTGACTCTTTCCCTTTCTTGCAAAATCAATATTTTGGCTGGCTGATGACATCATTTATGCCATTCTAAAAACGTGCATAACAGAACTGTTCATGGTAAATGCCACATCAAACTAAATTGTTAAAAAAACAAAACAATTATGGTCATATGTTCATGGGGCTAGATTTAAAATGATAGCCGATGTCTTCCCATTCTTCCTGGTACAAAAATGAGTCATCTAGCATGAAAATTAAAGTCATTTGTGAAAAACTACTTGCTGCCAGCCAAGACCCCACTGAAGCTGTGGCCTAGCGTGCGTGAGATGTGCGTTGAGCCGTTGAAAGTGATAAAAGCACGCAGCTAAAACGATCTGCGAAGATTCCTATAGAATGTGCAATGGAAAAAAAAGAAAAAAAAAAAAAAAAAAAGAAAAAAGGAAAAATATATATATCTATATTTATATAATGTATATATAATATAAATATATATATATAATATATATATATATATATAATAGTATATATATAGATATAGAGATATATATATATAAAAATATATATATATATATATATATAATCAAAATAGAATATATATATAGATATATATGTATAATATATATATTTTATATAATATATATTTTATAAATATTAATTATTATATATAATAATATATATTAAATAGTGGTGTACTATATATACATATATAATATATATAACATATAATTAACTATTATATGTGAAATAAATACAGGTGCTCCTCCTAATGGGAGATTCAAAAGTTTTCAAAAACATCTATTACCAAATAAACCTTGAACTTCTTGGAAAGGCTGGACGTGTTCTGGAAGGGAAAAATGATTAGCAATAATGCAAATCCTCATCTAATTTCTTTCCTTTCATTCTTCACCATTATAATTCCTTTACTTTACTGAAGATCCTAACCAGGATATGGAAGGTAATGTCTCCCCCACCCCCCCCAAAAAAAAAGAAGATAATCAGTTAAAATTTAGGATTTCATATACATATATAATATATATATATATATATATATAATATATATAAATATATATATATATATATATAAACATATATATAAACAATATACATATATATATATATATAATATATATATATATATATATATATATATATATATATATATATATATATATATATCTATATATATATAAGCATTTCTTTCTTTTCTTCATTTTCCCTTTTTTTAAAGAAAGATAGTCCATTGATACATGCAATATCTTGACAATACTAAAAGTTATTTTAATCAAATATTATCAGTAACCTCTACAAATACTTCTAAATATATAAATTTTAAAAGTGGAGTCCACATTACAGTAAAAATAAAACAATTACGCAACCACCACCCTTTTAAATAAACAAAAAAATATCTCTAATAATGAAGGCACAAGTGGATTCAACTTTGTGACAAATATAGAGAACAATTACCTACAGTAAAAATAAAACAATTACCACCTTTATAAACAAAAAAGATATCTCTAATGAGAGGCAGCAAGTGATTCAACTTTGTGACAAATATAGAGAATCGAATACTATCATGAAGTACCACCTATTCACCTTTATAAACAAAAAAGATATCTCTAATGAGAGGCAGCAAGTGATTCAACTTTGTGACAAATATAGAGAACGAATTACCTATCATGAAAAAAAAAAAAAAAAAAAAAAAAAAAAAAAAAAAAGAATATATATAAATATATATATATATATATAATCTTATATCTTAAATCTCTCTATATATAAAAAAAGACATGAATTATATATATATATATCAAATAATTTTAATTCTATATATAATAATATTTATATATATATATATATAATAATATATATATTATGAATTTTGATATATAACTATAGATATCTTGATTTTTGGTTATTTAGATAGAGTATTTTATATAATTGATCTCATAGTATATCCTAAGGAAATATTGTTAAAAATAAAGGCAACAAGTAACATGCATCATGCTGTTAGTTCAAAATCAAAGTAAGCCTTCAAGATTATACCTGCATGACCCAAAGCAAAGATCCTTTCTTGCTGCTTAAGCTTTGCATTTTGATGTTATAGAGGGGAAAAGAAAGTAGATAAACACCTAAAAAAATAAAAAAGCAAATCTGTAAGTAAAAGCTAGTAATGATAATGAAAAAAATATAATAAAATAAAGGAAGAAAGAAATGGCCAAGCGACCTTTTAATTTCCATTTTTATACAGAAAGTGAGCATGTGAACCTTCATAACACTAATGTGCTTGAAAAGGTGGACTTTTACAAATGTTTTTACGATACGAGCGAGGTTAATGAATCAACACAGCTTAATTACCAGATAAAAGCTCATTTCCTTCAGAGTGATGACCATTCTCTGAAAAGGAGAATCACAGTGATTACCCTATTCAAATAACCGAGACAGAAATTCTCCTTATTGCGGTAATATATTGCGATAAGTCTTTTCCTCAGCTTACGAGTGTTGAATATGATAACGATTAGAAATAACTGGCTGCTGGAAAAAATGAAACAAGAATAACTAAAGAATCTCCCCCACTAAGACTAAAACTAAAATAGAAAATATCTAAATTTCATAAAAATAGATAAATACATAAAGAAAAGAAAAATGTAACTTAACGATAAACTGACAAAAAAAAAAAAAAAAAAAAAAAAAAAAAAAAAAAAAAAAAAAAAAAAAAAAAAAAAAAAAAAAAAAAAAAAAAAAATAAAAAAAAAAAAGAGAGAGAGAGAGAGAGAGAGAGAGAGAGAGAGAGAGAGAGAGAGAGAGAGAGAGAGAGAGAGAGAGAGAGAGAGAGAGAGAGAGAGAGAGAGCCAGCCAGCCAGCCAGCTCTGAGGGTAGGTATGCGGAAAGGAAAATCTGTAGCATGACTTCCCTTACAGCAGAAATGCTCGAGGGAGGGAGCAAACCTGTCATTTAGCATCTTTATAAAAAGATATTCTTTTTAGATAGGTTAAAGGCTATTGTAGTAGAAGAGTGTCTTTGGACTTAGTAGAAATTACATGGCCTCTAAATAGATGTCCCATGACGGTGTCAGAGATGACTTCGCAGCAAGAATCACAAAGCAAGGCCGTAAAACACTGCTACATTTACTGTTCCAAGTTTGTCGGTTGTTGTTTCTAAAATAACAATATACCAAATATAAAGACATACAGTTCCTCTGTGACTGTATGAATGCAAAGACTGGTTGTGAAATGGCTACCTAGTGCACCAAATAGGGGAGGGCCAGCACTGAACACATAGCTGCTATTGCAAAAGCTCACAAAAACATACCCTAAAAAGAAATATATTCCATGCAATACCTCTAAAATTAGGACAACCTGTATATCATTCGGGTCAGGTTGAATACCACTAACATTCTTCAATCAAAATTCCAATTCCAACCCTGAAGCATTGCTATATATATAATTTGATCTAGGGGAAACTTTTTTCCTTACAGTTCTCCTTCCTAAAGAGCAGTATCAGTAACACACACCAAAGACTATATACAATGCAGTCTTTGCACACAGTCTTTGATGCCCATTGACACATGTCTCTCACTAGACAGAGATATGTGTCCAAAGCTACAACAACAACAAAAATCAATAGGATTTACCTTCCAACACAGGTCTGTCTGGCGTTCCATGCTGCGTGACACCCATGTACCTCGCCTCATAAACACGGGAATCTTGCTCCAGGGACTGCATAAATTTCCGAATTCCTGAAGAAGGTTTGGGTGATTAAATCACGATGGAGTGCTCTTGACATAATGGCTCTATTTATTCATCCCTGAATTTAGTACTAATCTTAGGGGGACAAAAATTATTCTGTCTTATGAACCAGACATTAGAAATTACTATAACTACTTAAAAACAATCTGTGATACTTCTCTTGGTACTAGTCACCAAAAATGTGAGTCTCTCAGAACTATCACTTTGACAAGTATCACTGGAAGTATAAGAGAGAGAGAGAGAGAGAGAGAGAGAGAGAGAGAGAGAGAGAGAGAGAGAGGGAGAGAGGGAGAGAGAGGGAGGGAGGGAGAGGGAGGGAGGGAGGGAGGGGGGGGGGGGGGAGGGGGGGGGGGGAGAGAGAGAGAGAGAGGGAGGGTAGGGGGTAGAGAGAGGGTAGAGGGTAGAGAGAGGGTAGAGGGTAGAGAGAGGGTAGAGGGTAGAGAGAGAGAAGAGGGTAGAGAGAGAGGGAGAGAGAGAGAGAAGAGGGTAGAGAGAGAGAGAGAAGAGGGTAGAGAGAGGGGAGAGGGGAGAGAGAGAGAGAGAGAGAGAGAGAGGGAAAAGAGAGCGATGAGTGAGAGAGGAGAGGAGAGTAGAGAGAGGGGGGAGATGAGAGAGAGAGAGAGGGGAGAGGAGAGAGAGCGGTGAAGATGAGGGCATGAGAGAGAGACGGACACAGATGCGAGGACTAGAGAGCATGGGTTGAGAGAGGATGCTAGGCAGGGAGATACGAGAGCGAGAGAGAGAGAGGGGGAGTGAAGAGAGTGATGGAGATAGCAGGAGAGAGGAGTTACTGGGATGAGAGAGGAGAGAGAGCAGAGGAGAGAGGAGAGAGAGAGAGAGAGAGGAGGATGAGAGGATAGAGAGAGAGAGATAGAGGAGGGAGCGAGAGAGAGCGAGAGACGACGAGAAGGGAGGAGAGATGACGATGAGAGAGGGGAGAAGAGAAGATCGAGAGAGGA
>NW_028234444.1:15698197-15738197 GCF_977035675.1 Penaeus japonicus | reverse complement strand
GTGAGCAACGTCGGCCATCAGCTGACACGCACGTTTAGGAAGCCGCGCCTCCAGGAAGTCAAAGTGTGTGATAAAAGAGATAAAAGGTGTGCTCAACATCCCTCTTACCAGCACTAATCCGATCGAGAAGGAGAAAGGCGCCTCTTCGTCCGAGTGTCTCAGGATGTGCGAGATCGAGGAAGGAAGAACCTGCTCCTCGAGGCAGTCCCGGAGGAAACGGAGTTGGTTCTTCCGTCGGGCCGTGGAAATGACAGAAGCCTCGTAGGCGTGAAAGGATTGTACGAAATGACAGTTTTCACTCTCTTTGCCGCGGTACTGTCATTTCCATTGTTTTTGTAATTATATATATGTGTATGGTTATATAGATCTCTCTCTCTCTCTCTCTCTCTCTCTCTCTCTCTCTCTCTCTCTCTCTCTCTCTCTCTCTCTCTCTCTCTCTCTCTCTCTCTCTCTATATATATATATATATATATATATATATATATACATACACACACATACATAGTGTGGCGTGTGTGTGTATGTGCATGCGTGAGTGCATGTTTATAACTTTTTTTTTCAAATATGTAGAATAATTCTCACATTCTCTTTTTCTTTTCTCTTTCCTTTCCCCCCAGGCTATCTTTTGCGTCTTCCAAGGTTGAACAAATAGTCACAGATACACTTTGTACTTTATTTACAAAAAAAAAATCGTCTCATAAAGACCACAGGAATAGTTGCACTGACCGGCAGTGCAACAATAATTGGCTCAGACTGAGGCAGTATGGCGTGAGCTGCATGATACCACCACATATACATACATGCACACATATATATACACAAGCATATATATATATATATATATATATATATATATATATATATATATATATATATATATATATATATATGCAAGTATATATATTCACTTATATCTATACACACGAAAATAACATAAAATAACTGATTAAATTATCCATTTCTTAGATATAGAATGAAGTTAGTATCAATGTTCCTTGTCAAGAAAATAAAACAAACAAAAAAGATTACAAAATCAAGATTGTGTTGGCATCCCTGAAGGGAAAATTTGGTAAACGGGCGAAATGGCAACTCTGCTGCAATATATGGCAAGAAGTTATTTCAATGAAGAACTTTAGAGGGAGTGAATTATAACATCTACATGAGCAATGGATTCTCCCCATAAGGCCTATTTTAGCTTTGATTTCCTACTAAATCACGTCCTTAACTGGACAGCGAGTACCAGTAAACACCACGATCCAAAATTACCGCATTCATTATTCAACACGAAAATTATATAAAAATATTATATTTTGATTCGAATTTTCATTCTTTTTTTTTAATATATATGACCAACAACAACTATAAATACTCGTATTAATATCATAAAAAAGACGGTGAGATTTTTGAGCGAAGATTTCTTGCCTTTTCAAAATACGGCCTCACGTACTGACTCACTCGAGCTTGTCGGTGACTCCCTTTTACGAGTCAATCCAAACCAGTAAGCTAACGATGAGTCAGTTACTCGCAAGCCAGTCGCTCGTGAGTCATCCACAAGAGTTGTGAGTCAGCTAGACGCGTAGACTGAGCAGGCAGACGGAAGGGAGACAGATAAATAGAACTATATGTACATAAAGCGCACGTGTGGTTCATGCACTGCAGTAGACACTCGTGCGCCTATCGGGCGGGGAAGGGCGGGGGCAGAGGGTGAGGGGAGGGGGGGAGAACGTCCTGCCGAATGTTGTTCCTGGGAGGGTGGGTGGATGAGGTGAGGAGTGGGGGGGGGGGGGGCTAAAACGTTAGTTGACCCGCTTCAGTTCGAAGAGGTTTTCCTTGATGGTGGCCTCCTCGGGGTCCTCGCCGGGGAAGCCCTCGGGGGCGGCTGCCTCAGGGAAGTTGTTGATGTAATCGTCGGACACGGGCGTCTGGACGACCCTCGAGCGTGGGCGGGTGATGGGCGTGGCTGGGCGGCGCAGCACCGGGCGCCGCTTGTTGGGCACCAGCACACGCCCGCGCTTCTCGCCCGAGGGGGCGGAGGCGGGGGAGGGCTTCTTCTTCCTCAAGGGCGAAGGGGGCGCTGCTCCCGACGAAGCGACGGCGTTGGAGGCCGACGAGCCCTTGGACGAGAAGGCGGCGGACGAGGAGCTGCTCTCCTGCTTGCTGCTGCTGCTGCTGTTACTGCTGTTGCTGCTGGACTTCTCCACCTTCTGCAGCATGCCAGCGGCCGCGAGCAGCTGCGAGGTGCTGGTTCGACTCGACGTCTCCTGCGACGACTCTGACGACGTCGACGACGAGAAGGAGGACTGCTCCTGCCGAAGGCTGTCGATCAGCCGCTGACTCGGGAACAGCCTCTGCAGGCGCGGCGGGGGGCTGGGTCTGCCGGGGGAGTCTGAGGGGGGCATGAGCTCGGTGCTCGGGAGGGCGGGGGGGTCCTGGGGAGGTCCTGCCACCACGGGCGTGAAGACGGGCGCCACAATGAAGGGCATGAGGGAGATGACGGGCGTGAGCGGTGTGCTGGCGGGGGAGGGCGCGTCCGGGGGGTTAGAGAGGGTTGTGGAGGCGACCGTTGTGGTGGTTGGTAGTGTGGTTAGTAGGGGGGAGCCTGGAAGGAGGGCGGGTCGGTTAGCTTTGGCGGGGAGAAACAAGGGGGCTTGTTAGATGTCTCTCTGATTGCATGGCGGGGCCCTATCTGGGGAATGCATGTCCGTCAGTCACAAGTCAGGCATGCACTGGTGTATATGTATGGGTGTGAGGGAGGGGGAGGGCTATAGGGAGGGACGGATGGAGGGATTCAGTTAGTTAGTTAGTTAGTTACCAGTTCTGGTGTTAGTAAAGAATGTTCCAGGTCTTCTTCGGTCCAGTCGGGCACCGAAGGGCAGGATGGGGTCACGTCGATGAGGGAAGCCGAGGTTGTTGCGCTGAGGCTGAGCGTCGGAGAAGGACTTTCCCGACCCGCTTCCTGCTCTCACGTCGACTGCGCTGACGATGCTGGAAGAGGGAGAGAAGACGTTAGGTTTGGGCCCGGTCTCTTCTTCGTCTTTTCCGGTTCTTAAGAAAGGAGAAACAAAATGGTGGGAGGGGGGATTCGAGAAGTTTACTGTGGTTTTAATGTAGTTGGCTTATTATTATTATTTTTGTTTATTATTATTTTTTTTTGTAAATGTCCTTAAGGAGGGTTTTAACCTACGGAGTCAAAAGAGTGTGAATGTCATCTACAAAGTCGTCCGTCTCTTCCCTCTCGTTTTCCGGGGCAGTCATACGTGGCCTACAGAGTCCTACCTGTTGCAGTCGTCTCGTCCTCGAGTCAGTCATACTTACGTCTGCTCCTCGTCAGCCTTCTCGGCCGGAGGGGCCTCGGCTGCGGCCTCCTCCTGCTCTACCTCAGAAACCTCCTGGCGTTCCACCTTCTTCACGGTACCTTCGACCTTTTCCCCTTTAATGTTGTCCTTTGCGTTGTCCTTCTTCAGGTCGCTCGCGAGGACGACGGAGACGCTGGGGCGCCGCCTGAGGGTGCCGCGGGTCCTTGCGACGAAGCGTCCGGGCGTCCTTTGCGAGGAGGAGAAGGGGCGGCGGGCGAGAGGGCGGACGCGCTTGCGAAGGATCACTCCCCGGGGCGTCGACGGCGAGACCTCTGGCGTCGCGGTGGTCGAGGGGGCTTCCGTCTCTTCTACTTCTTCTTCTGTGGTGGTCGAAGGCTCGGGTGTGGTTGTGGGGGAGGGCCTGGCAGTAGTTGTGGTTGTGGTTGTCGGTCTGGCTGTCGTGGTAGTAGTAGTGGTAGTGGTCGTTGTGGTTGTAGTTGGTTCAGTTGTGGTCGTGGTTGTGGTCGTGGCAGTGGTTGTGGTAGAGGGTGTCGTGGGCACGGTCGTGGTCGTGGTCCGAGCGGTGAACCTCGGCCGCTTCTCGTCCGAGGCCGAAGGCTTAACGAGGGACGAGACCTTGTTCCGGGCGAGCGAGGAGAGGGAATTCCCCGCGCCTCCGACCTTGACCGAGCGCCCATTAGTCCCGCGGGTCTCGCGAACGGTCTCCTCACCTTGGAAGCGAGTCCTGGGCGTGCGGTTTCCGAAGACGATCTGAACCCTCTGGCCCGGGGCGCTGTACTCGAAACCCGCTTCGTCGCTGTTGAAAGGTCTAAAGTTCCTGACCCTTCGAGGGGCGCCTCCTTCTTCGGGCTTCCGACGGACGACTAGAGGCCTGAGTCGGGGCGTGCCAGACTGGCCCGAGGCTGTGTTTACTCTTTGTGTTTGGGTTAGGCTCTTTGCTGTGTTAGCGGAGCTTGAAGCTTGGCCTGCTGTGCGTACGTCGATTGTGTCAGTGAGAGAGGTGCTGGAAAGACGATGGTGTGAGGTCAGAGGTGTGCAAACGGGAGGTCAAAGAGGCTGTGAGCTCAGGTCAAAAGTTCATGCAGGATCCAGAATGACGAACTCGGAAGTAGTTCTTGAAGAGAATAGTTATTCTTGTTTGATTTTTATTACTGCACATGTAAATCACGTCATTGTGGAACCAAGTTCACTGACAGAGCTCTTGAAGTTGACCAAAGTTTGCACCAAGAGGTTAGCAGAAAGGAATGAAAGGGGATGCAACAAAAGAAAAAAAAAAGAAAGAAATTCTACTGATGTTTTGAAAATGTTACACAGGTCACCATGCTGACCTTAAGATTCGACCTCTAATAAAGACAGAAGTTATTGAAGAAGATCCCAAAATGTAACCGAATTATCATGCATTTTTTTCAATAGTTACAAATCTGTATTCCCCATTATTTTTTGTTCATTCCTCGCGAGTCTATATTCTAGAAAATGTGTAGCTGAGCACCACCTAGATCGAAATCTTGAATTCCAGTGTGCAGAAAGACGACAAGTGAATGGAAAGGAGCTACTCATTTCCGTCTGGTAAAATCATGCCAGCTTTAAAAACCTAAAGACTCATCACTAAACTTGGTCATGAACAGCAACGAAAAAAGATTGCCATTAATATCCTATTTAGAATATCTTTGTTTGTTTTTCATGACAAAGCTCAGTCATGTACTTTTTAGGTTCTTATGCAAAATAAGAAAGTTATCCTTTTATGATCTCACCAAAAGAAAACGAGATCTCACTAGTTCATAGAGAAGGTGAGTTCTATGTTCACCGAAAGGTTTTAAGATTTATGCAAACCCACAGATTCATTGAAGAAGAAACTGTTGGTGTTATCAGAGGGACATGTTGTGAAAACTGACTATCTGTTTTGAAATTTGAAAAGAGAACGGAGAGCCTTTCGAACCGACACAAGCTCATCAAAAAAGCACTAATGCTGTGTGAGACAACCCTGTTTCGAAGCAAGAATCGAGATGCACCGAGGAAGCGGGGGGACAGAAGTGGAGGAAAGCGATGTGGCAAAGGACGCAAATATTTGACTTTCAGGATACCAAGCACGAGGTAAGTAAAGCTTATGGGAAAAGGAGGAGAGGGAGGAGGAGGAGGAGGAGGATGCGGAGGAGAGCAACAACTCTTCTTCGAAATTTCTTCTGTTCTTCACAGCGGCGATGGCAAGGTCGATCTCGTGACCTTAGGTGATGGGAGGAAGGGGGACTTTTCGATGACTTCTTGGCGAGGTGAAGGGGAGGGAGGGGAGGGTAAGGGCGAGGCCTACTCCTCCCTTTGAACAACGACGAAGGACGTTGGAAGGAGGAGGAGGAGGAGGAGGGACCGACGTCCAGATGCGGTCAATGACGTGTCTCTCGCGAATGTTAAGTCAGGAGAGGTCGCGTCAGGGTGGGTGGGTTTCGTCGAGGCGTGACTAACTTTCGTCAAACCATCTTTTAAGTTGGTTTAGTAGTGTTAGTCGATCGTTTTTACACACACAAAGAACATACATATATTTCTACTGTGATTAGTATCAGTTAACACACAACTACACGAGTCGTAGAGTATGTACTTGAATGAAGTAGTGACGTTCATGGAAATGAGTAGGTGAATATACTCACCACCAGGAACACCACGGTACTCGCTATGAGCACCTACCATTACAAGTGACTACTCACAGACAGTAATTACCAATGGACACGTAACTGTACAATACAATGGACAAGGGACAACAAAAATCTACATGTGCTATATGTCAAATTACTTACCAATATCTAAAGACTATTCAATAAGGACTGTTAGTATACTTTGTACTGTGGTATATTGTGTTAGTCAAAGGTTTTACAGGTATTTAGATAGATAACTACCAACAGGTGCCATAGTTATTTGACATGATATATAAGTGGCTTTCAATATTAACCTCACTAGAATGTATCTATAACTGACAGCTAAGAACATGTATATAAACGATGTAATATAAGCATCTCTGAATGATACTGATCAAAATGTGGCTAAGACATGTTTTGTATTCTTATTCTCATACGGACTTATATGAATTCTGATCTAACAACTAATCATCGGAAAATAGAACATATAAATGGTTATGAAAGGGAACCAGTGCAAGTATATGTCATGAATGACACATCCTACACCGTGGATTTGTTCCTTCCCATTCATACCCATCCATGAATGAATGAAAAGCTGATCTGTTCTATTCACGAGTCGACCAGTTGTAACTCACTCAGTGGCTGGTGGAGAGTAAAGCTGCTCCGGTTCCTGAGGGGTTGACTCAACACGGAGGTCGAAGGTGTTGCTGAGGCTTCTGTTGAGGTGTAAAGAGTGTGTTATTTTTCCCCCTGTCTGTTCCTGGTCGCTTGGTTGCGTGTGAGTGCGTGCGTACGTGCGAGTACGTGTGTGTGTGTCTGCGTGCGTACACCCACAAGCCTAAACGCACATGGATACTACACAAGAGTAGTACTTTGTAGAAACACAGCACAAAATGAATGACATGCATTCTAGACAAAAACAAATGACACATGGACATATGGACAGACAGACAGACGGACAAATGGACAAATAAACAAACATATAAACAAACAGAGGACAGTATAGGATAGGAATTTTAGGACTTACGGTGAAGGAATTTCCTGAATAACATCTGGGGCAGCTGAGTCAAGAAGGACGCTGTGAAGATAAAGAACTCGGGTAAGTCATAGTGCATACGTCATATATATATATATATATATATATATATATATATATATATATATATATATATATATATATATATATATATATATATATATATGTATGTATGTATGTATATATGTATGTATGTATATATATAGCATATTTATTTATCTCTTCATTCACACACACACTTGCACTGTAGGGTGATGCTTCGTAAGGACTTGATGACTTATTTTCCTTTTTTTCTCTAATAATTAAAGGAAGGAAGCTGAAAGACACAGGCGTCAATTCATTCGCTCATTCGTGTTGCACTGATTAGTGAGAGTTAGGGAAAATACATTCAAATCTATTCAAATCCGAGGAACCTATTAGTACTCTCCTAATTCCGCCAATCAGTTCAAAGTACAAAAGTATCACGCACTGCTAAAACAAGAGAATCTATCACTGCGCATTCGCGTGTTAGTCTACGGCCCTCGAGGAGCAAAACAAAATGCAATGGAGTTTCTGAAGACGGAGAGGTGAAAGAAAATAAAGTCTCGTTCTTTCCGACTTACTTGGATGGTGGGGCGACTTGCTGGGGTTCCTGGGAGAACGGGGGGAAGGATGGGGAGGAAGAGAAGGAAGGGTCGGCTAAGGGGAGGGCGCTCATGTCTGGGGTCTTCACCTGGGGAGACGTGGCAGCCAGGGGCACGCCGATGGCGTCCTGCACGGCGGCTGAGGAGAAGGACTGGAGCAACTGCGGCTCGGCTACGTCATTGAACTGAACGGGGGACACAGGGATCACCTGGCTCTGGCCGGCGTTGCCTGGGAAGATCGAGGCGTCCTGGCCGACGGAGCCGGAGCCAGAGAGGGGCACCTGGACGATGGAGCCGCTGCCGAAGGCTTGGGGAGCCACCTCGGCCGCTTCGACGGCGGGGAAGGCAGGGGGAGGAGGGAAGTCCTGGGCACTGGCAAAGTTTCCTTGGGGCGCAGTTTCACTAAGGGACACGCCGCCTGTGCTTACTGGGCCAAGGTTCCCGACCGAGGGAAACACCTGTGTGATCTGAGAGGCCCCGCTGTCTCTCGGAATATTCTGGGGCTGGCTTACAGCAGAAAGAGGAATGCCACCGGACACTAAGATTCCATCGGCCTGGGGCGTGAAGAAGTCCGGGGCGTTTGATACGACGTTTGAGAGCACAGCCTGCTGAATGTTGCTCCCTGGCAAAGCCTGGCCTCCCTGGGGCTGCTCAACGGAAACCACCTGCGGCTCAGAAATGAACACGCTCTCTGGCTGAGACACGAACACCACCTGGGGTTCAGAGATGGACAGAACCTCACTGCCGCCGAATTCGCCCTGGCTGGAGCCTATGAACTGGGGGGAACTCAGGCCGGGGAGGGGGACGCCTGCTTGTGCGGGGGCTCCCTGGAAAACACCTTCGGAGCGAATATCGGGAAGGGAGGACTGAGGAATGCCGCTGGATACCAAGATCCCATCGGCCTGAGGTGTGAAGATGTCGGGGGCGTTGGGAATGACCATGGTGAGCACGGCCTGCTGAATGTTGCTCTGAGGAGCAGACACAGCCTGGTCTCCCTGCGGCTGTCCAACGGACACTACCTGCG
Source organism: Penaeus japonicus (assembly GCF_977035675.1). Classification (NCBI taxonomy): domain Eukaryota; kingdom Metazoa; phylum Arthropoda; class Malacostraca; order Decapoda; family Penaeidae; genus Penaeus; species Penaeus japonicus. The sequence continues at coordinate 15,729,573 of NW_028234444.1, read as the reverse complement.
GCTCAGAAATGGACACGCTCTCTGGCTGGGACACAGAGAACACCTGGGGCTCCGAGATGGACAGAACCTGACTGCCGCCCGCTTCGCCCTGGTTCGAACCGATGAACTGAGGGGAGCTCAGGCCAGGAAGGGGAACGCCTCCCAGCGCCGAGGTGTCCTGAAGACCCCCTTGTGAGCGGGTATCGGAAAGGAAGGTTTGGGTGGGGGGTTGGGCATCTTCAAGCTGGATGACGGAGAAAGGGGCGTCGCCAGCTGGGTCAAGCAGAGTCGCCGTCAGTTGGCTGGGGAGACATGCAACACCCTCGTTAGCATGCACATGGCACTTCCGGTGGACGGAGAGTGGGAGAACGGCAGACGTTGCTACTTTATGGAGACCGTAAGCAATCCCGATGTTTTATCGCATATTTTGGGTATTTTGAGGGAATATTTAATGCAATGAATATGATTGACGAATATGATGATCAGATACTCTTACGATCTTAATGCTGAATATTTTTGTCGAATATCATCGATATATCTTCAATATTCTTTTAAAATCTCAATCATGACACATTTCACCTGGGTGGAAGGGGATTGCTTTTGGTCAAATTTGTTTTATTATTGTCCATGCACAACAACGTGCAAAAATGAATAACAGTTTCATAGGGATTCTACCTGAAGTTATTCATGCCCTTGTTGAATTATTTACAATTCAACAGCATTATATTTCATCTACAGAATAAAATATATGTATATTTCAGTCTACATGAATAAAAAAAATGGAGGACAGTACGTGCTTAAGTGGTGCTGATAAAGTGTAACGTGTGTGTGTGTGTGTGTGTGTGTGTGTGTGTGTGTTTGAGTTTATGGGGGTTTAGGTACATACGTGTGTACAATTCTGAGTGAGTATACAGAAAATATATGTGAACTATAACACATATAAACAATGTGCTTCCTTTAAATGTGCTGTTTATGAGGGTAGATATATATTTTTAAATTGTGCAGAAGTGTGCTGTTCCTTTGCCAAGGAGAGTTTTTGGATTTACAAATTCAGATTTTAAATAAAGAAAATGTACAGTAAAAAAATGGTTTGTTTAATAATACAATGAATTATGAATGGTGGGTGAAAGTCTTAGGCAGTATGGTTGCTGTTTGTGTTACGAGGTATCAGCGTCGGACCCCTTCAGACGATGGTTATGGGTATTTGTGATAATTCTCGCTGTCATTGGTCACTCACCTCTGGTCATCTGGCTGGGACACGGTCAGGATCTCAGGTTCGGACACGGACACGACTTCGGGTTGGGACACGGCGAGGATTTCGGGCAGGGACACTCCAACGGACGAGGGATTCTGCGCAAAGCCGACGGACTCATCCACGAACTGAGCTTGTCCGACGCTGGTGGTCACGCCGAGGTCAATCACTTGCGGCTCGGTGGCGAAATCTCCGACGCGAATGGCTGTGTCGGGAATCGTGGTGTCGAAGTTGATGGGCTCGTCGGCTACGATGAAGTCCTCGATGGTCACTGGGGTCTCCGCGAGGAAGGTGGCCGGGGTCTCGTACACGGCTGGGACGTCGGGCTGGGACACCGTCAGCACCTCGGGCTCGGACACAGAGAGGAAAGTGGGCTCGCCGACGGACTGGAATTCAGCATTCGAGACCGAGACTACTTCGGGGAAACCTGGAGAGCCTTCGGAGGAGCTGATGAAGATAGGCTGACCCTCATTCACGATCTGGGGTTCGGAGAGCGAGAAGGTGATGTCTGGGAGAGGAACGCCGAAGGAGCTGCGAAAAGGAAGGGGAGGAAAAGTTAGACTCGTGTGTGTGCGTCCTGTAATAATAGTATATCAGTTTTATTCACAAAAGTCAGACACGAAGGAATGGGTTAGTGGTTCATGCACAGGTTGTTGTACGATGTCTTGCTCAAATAGAATGGAAAGGGGATCATGCAATCCTCCTCAGAGGTGTCGGAACATGCAAAGGTGCAGCTGAGGTGTGAGGTGTCCAGAAGAATGTACTCCGGGACTCAGCAAACCTTCTTTGAGGAGGTTCCTGGTCGGAGGTGTCGATGGACGAGGGGTTGGAGGTTAGAGATGAAGATGGAGGAGAGATTGGTGGTGATGGAGATGTCGGGAGAGCCTGAGTCACGGCTTGTGGCATCTCCATCAGGGGCATCGGGAAAAGAATCAGTGGCAGAAACACGTCTGGGGCGCTGGTGGGGAGCTGGGAGGAGGGGGAGTCTGAAGGGACGAGGTAGGGCACGTTAACAATAGGGAAAGACATCTGGGGGAGGCTGGGAGACGTCGAGTCGGACGAGGTTTGAGGAAGGAATGCCTGAAGGAAGCTGGAGTCTATGAAGGCGGACGCAGGAGCCACGGCGAACCCGGTCATCTGGACGTCGAAGTGATTCTTGGGTTGGGAATCTATCTCGGGGGGCGGAACCAAGTTTACCTCTGGGGGTTGAATGTCATTTTGCATTTCCTGAATCTGCTGGAACATCTGTAGTCCTTGAAGGATATCAAACATTTCGATATTTGCCGGGAACTGGATAGTTGCTGGCTGTATAAGTGGTGCTTGCATTGGTTTGTCGTTTGTGTCCGTGTGACCGCCCATGAAAAGAGTTTCGGAATCAACATCCATTGTAGGGATAAAGGAATCCAGGGCATTCCCACTGTCTTCTTGAGATCCTTCGAGTGGAGAGACTTCCGAATGGGGAGTAGAAGCATTTGAAGCATTTCTAAGAGCAGAAGGAAGACTAAAAATGGCACCCGATGAAGCCTTCTTGTCCTCAAGGACTTCGCTCGATCCTGCAACGAGCCGCGACAGGGCCAGGAGCAGGGTGGGGTCCGGAGCCAAGGAAGTCGTCTCTGATCCTATCAGAATTTCCCGCATGCCGCTTGTCCCCAAAGCGAAGGTCGCGTTTTCAGAAGCCTTTTCTTCCTCGAGGGAGAGGTCGTTTGAGATTCCGGTCGTGAAGAGTTGCAGGTTGGAGAAGTCAGTCGCAAAGCCGGATTCTTCGTCACTCTCTTCGACTGAGACTTCTGGAAGGAAAGTGTTGTCTCCGACCTCCTCTTCCTGACTGATGGGGGCCGCGATCTGGACGGTTTCTGGCAGTGGCACGTTGACAGAACGTTGTCCCTCGGCTTGGTCTCCTGGCAAAAGCATATTTTGGAAGTCTCCTGGGGTTTCTCCGGACAAAGACGAGACGGACCCTCCTCCTAGAGACACATTCTTTTCCCCAGAACCTGATTCTGACTGGAAGTCGTCTTGGAAGCCGGTGAAATTACCTTGAATTATTTGCTCGTTGTCTGCATCGTTCTGAAGGGCCTTTGGTGAGGTGAAGAAGTTTACTTCAGGTAGGTCAAAGAAGGGGTTGAGGAAGATCTTGGTGTCCTCATCATTTTCTTCTGGGACAACAGTTTCCTCGGCCTCATCACTTTCTTGTAGGATATCATTCTCCTTGTCATCACCACCTCCAATACCCACAGAAGATGTGGTGAGATCCGTCGGTTCATCTCGCGAAACATTGACGTCTGAATTTTCGACAACAATTATCGACGTGTTAAGCGACTGGACGAGACTCTTGCCGGTGAGGTCCTGGCCTTGGTCCACAATCACGATCGCTGGGAGCTCTGGAGGCTCGGCAACGTCTACGGTTTCTGGCAGTGAGACCGAGACAGTCTGCGGCTGACTGACATTCAGGACCTCAGCTTCTGATACTGAAATCACCTCTGGGTCACTCGCGTTCCCCTGGGAGGAAGAAACGAACACTGCGGGCGATACGACGACCTCTTTGACGTCATCGACAGGAAGGAAGTTAACGTTACTGACAGGAAAGGAGTTAACGTCACTGACAGGAAAGAAGTTAACGGCAGTCTCTGTCACTAAGTTGGATATCGGTATCGACAGCGGTGTCGAGCTCTCCACCGCAAAGGGTGTTGAAGACGAAGGGTCGAAGGATGTGTTGGAGAGGAAGTCCGTGGTTAGATGTTCGCCTCCTTCGGCTACTCCTGTCTCCTGGTCCTCAACGCCATTTTGATTCAAGGAAACGCCAGCGAAATCTCTCACCAAGTCCCGTGGGAAGTCAGGATTTAAATCACCTACGAGTATTATCGAAGTGTCGTTAATCTGGTTTGACTCGGGGACGTCAGCGGTGTCGGCGAGATCAGCAACTTCAGTCGAATCTATGATCACGATTCCTGACAGATCTGAAGAAGCAGGAGATGTGGCAATTTCTAAACCCTCCCCGGAGACTAAGGCATTATCCTCGCCACTGTCACTAAGGAGCGGGTTGTTAACGATACTCAGGTCAACGAAACCAACGAAAGAGGAAGGATCTATTCCAGTGGCATTTTCCCCGACGTCTGACACCCCTTCTTCACTAGGGTCTTTCAGGATGAATATATCCTCCTGTCCTTCACTCAGGAGGAGGATATCAGGGGTAGGGGTACTAGGATTGAGGTTAAGGGAAGCGTTAAGGATCGTAGCAGGAGTCTCAAGTCCTTCCGCGGCGACTGAGGCTTGTAACCGTCCAAAGGCTCCTAAGTCAACAATGGCTGGCGAGGAAGATCTGTCGGTTCACACCATTCGGGTTAGTTGAAGGAGGGATACGGTGCTAGTTGGTCTTGGCAGGGGAAACGTGGTTAGTTCTAAATACGGATGATTTTGTTAGTTATTAGTTGCGTCTCTTCACTACTGGTCTACCTGTGTTTTTTTCGGTCTTTTTAGTAATGATATATGGTAAGGAAGAATAAACAAAATTGACGGTGGGAAAATGTGGGCAATTTTACATTAGTGTGTATATCTTTCAAGCTTTGGATTCTATGATGCTGTTAGTTACAAGCAAGTTAGTCATTCTTTCATAAAGCAGTTAAAAATGTCAAAGCAAAAATAAATACATAGATGAAGCAACAATCAACATTTCACAAGACAAACAAAGCGTTGATGAATTTCTATTTATACTATTATTCATTCAATTTTCATTTTATTCTGTCAAGCTATTATCAAAAGTCAAAAGATCCACAACAGAGAAAAAAAAACTTTACAAATAAACTTAACGGAAAGACGTGAGTACACCATTTCTATAAGAAAACGCAGTACAAACATCTAATCAACTGCACTACCTTTCTTCGTAATCTACCATATTCTCTCTATGATAAGAAAGAAAGAATATGAAAGAAAAATAAATAAATCCAATTCATCAACGCCACGTTTGTACGCCACCCCATCATCATCATCATACACGTGCTCTCAATCACACAAAAAATGTAAACAAAACGTTAGTCCAATACAAAGGGGTTACGAGCGTATTCGTTTACTCACACGTCGTTAACGATCGTGGGACCCTCTGTCTCGAACACTGCGGGGGCGATCTGTAGGATTGAGGATTGGTTAGGATTTTCTGGGATAATCAGGTACTTTAGGGTTTATTTGTGCATATGTCTATGTACGTATGTATTGTGGAATTTTAGGACAGGATATGTATATTGGGAATAAATGGGCATTTTTGGCATAAATAAGAGACAATCGAGACGTTCAAGTATACGGTATAAAAATCACAGACATTCATGTATATGAAATCACACACAAAAAAAAAAAAAAAAAAAAAAAAAAATGTACAAGCAAACACACCAAGGACAAGTACACAAACATTCACAATCAAGCACAGATAACGAAGAAATAATAAAAGATAATAAAAAAATACTCACATCGAAGGAATCACGTACTGAGTCTTCGGGGAGAAGGTTAACTCCTGTGGTGAAAACATCTGGAAAAAAAACGAAACGAAATAAAATTGACGCATGAAGAGATGATTAGAGAAAAATACTAAGATTAGTAAAGTAGCTAAACGAAATAAAATTGGTAAAGTAAGATAAATAGGTGAGGAGTAGAGTAAAAAATAACAGAATATTGGAAAATAACCACATAATGAAAAAAGAAAAAGAAAAAAATCCAAACAAAAGAGAATCGGGGGAAAAAAAGATCGGGTAAAATAACCGCAACACAAAAACAAAAGAGAATCGGGGGAAAAAGATCGGGTAAAATAACCACAACACAAAAACAACAGAGAATCGGACCCCCTTACCTTCGGTGATGAAAACAGGCTCATCGATAGGATCAGAAACCACAGTGATGGTTTGAGGAGCGGGTTCTTCGGCGACAAAAATAACTTCATTGTTCAAGGGAAGAGACACACCTCCTTCGATCACGCGGGGATCACGACCGACGTCACTGCTGTGTAAATGAGGTCACGTGAGGTCAGTTGTTTGATGAAGAATGGCGGGAAAATTTTGGATATTTTTAAAATTTAAGTTCCTGGATTCTTGATATTCGTGAATGAATTGCGAGATTTTAAACAATATTCTTCAACGGAATACGAGAATTTTTAATCTTCCGAAATCAAACCTCTCCCTCTGATTATCTTTAATTAATAAACACCATACCAATCTTTAACCATACAAAAAAAAAAAAACAATAAAAGAACAAAACAACTACAATAATATTTCCATCAACGTCAGATCAAAATCGAAAGGCAATCCAAAGAAAAGATATATAAAAAACACTTACTCGACGATAAAAATAGGCTCGTCCTCAACGGGTGCGTCTACGTTGACCCTAATGTCAAAAGCAGGGCTGGAAGGAAGAGAAGGAAGAAAATGAGGGATTAGAATACTGATTGTCATTTAGCATTAGTCATTCGTTATTGATATATTTGATCGTTAGCATTGATATAGTTGTTGTTATTATTATCATTATCATGACCGTCGTTATCATTATCAAAGCTATAGCCATCATCATTAGCATTACTATCATCATCTTCATAACTATCATAATCATTACTATCATCATCAAAACTATAATTATGACCATACTCATCATTACTCTCATTATCACCATCCTCTTTATTACGCTCATTATCACCATCCTCACTACTATCATTATCCTCGTCATGACTCAAATCCCAATTCTCAGCATCATTAATCAACACCATAATACTCACGCAGGAGGAGAGATGTCAATGATTCCAGGGGAGGAGATTTCGCGGCCGGGCACGATAATGTCAACGGGAGCGGGACCAACAGGAGCAACAGGAGCAACGGGGGCAACGGGAGCGACGACAGCAGGACCGGTGATCTCCATGGGGACCCAGGGGGCTTGGTCGCAGGCTTCACAGTCGGGCTTCGTCGGGAGAGGGCGGTTGAGGTCGGGCAGGGGGGCCGAGGGGGAAGGAGGGGGGTTGTAGCTCCCCGTGGGGATGGGGGCGGGGGCGATAGGGATAGGGGCAGGGGCCACGGGTGCGGGTGGGATGCCGTAGTTTTCAGTCGGGACGGGAACTGGAGCGACGGGGACGGGTGGGGGTGCGTAGTTATCTGAAGGGACGGGGACTGGCGCGACGGGAACAGGGGGGAGGACGTAGTTATCCGAGGGGACTGGGACGGGGGCAGGGACTGGTGGGGGCCCATAGTTACCCGAGGGAACTGGCACTGGGGCAGGGACGGGGGCAGGGACTGGTGGAGGTCCATAATTACCCGAGGGGACTGGTGGGGGTCCATAGTTACCTGAGGGGACTGGGACTGGTAGAGGGATAGGTGGGGGTCCATAGTTACCCGAGGGGACTGGTACCGGGGCAGCGGGAACTGGGACCGAGGGAGCAATGATATCTCCGGGTTTGGGGGCGCCGTAGCCTGGTTGGGGAGCCTGGGGGACACCGTAGGAGGGGGAAGGAGCGACGGGAGTGGGAGGGGGAGCGTAGGAGCCGTGGGGTGGGGAAACAGGGCGGGGAGGTGGGGGGCCATATTGTCCCTTAGGTGGAGGAGGGGGTGGGCCGTAGTTTCCCTTGGGGCGGGGGGGTGGGGGTCCGTAATTTCCCTTGGGTCGGGGTGGGGGTGGGCCATAGTTTCCCTTGGGTCGGGGTGGGGGTGGGCCGTATTGTCCCTTGGGTGGAGCAGGTGGAGGGGGACCATAGTGACCCTTAGGTGGTGCAGGTGGAGGGCCATATTGTCCCTTGGGTGGAGCAGGTGGAGGGCCATATTGTCCCTTAGGTGGAGCAGGTGGAGGGGGACCATAGTGACCCTTTGGAGGAGCGATGGGGCGGGGAGGTGGACCGTGAGAGCCCTTGCCGTGGCCCTTACCCTGGCCCTTGCCGTGGCCCTTGGACGGGAAGGGAGCCTTGGGAGGAGGGCCATAGTTGCCCTTGGGAGGGGAAGGAGGAGGGCCATAGTTGCCCTTGGGAGGGGGAGGCCCATAGGAAGGCCGAGGAGCAGGATGGTAGTCCTGGCCGCCTCCCTTGCCCTTGCCGAAGCTGAACAGGTCCTTGATGCCCTTGAAGATATCGAAGTCGAAGAAGCCCTTGCCTCCTCCGCCTCCTCCCTTCCCCTTAGACGGAGGGGGAGGGGGAGGGGGAGGGGCGTAGACGGGGGCGGGATACGAGCGCTCCTGAATCACATGCTCCTGGGGGGACTGAGGGAGCGAAGCGACGGCTGCTACCACGGCCGCGAGGACGAGCACCTGGTCGGAGAAAACAGAAGAAAAACGGTTAGTCACGCTCGAAGGTCCTCCGATTTCGGGGGTTGGATTGGGAAGGGAAAAGGAGAATGATCGGGGGGAGTTTTGGTGAAGTTTTGTAAATCCTCCGGATGGGATTTTTTTTTTTCTTTTGATTTTATTTTGATGTGTATTTTTATTTCTTTAATTGATATATTAGATTTAAAGGACTGCTGAGGTTTTAATGAAAATCTGAAAATGAAGGATTTTCAAAGCATTCATCCTAAAATATAAAATGCATAGTCTAATATTTTCCAAATATATACGAGTAACACATTTTACTTAATGAAAAAAAAATCATAACGTTATCGAAAAACAAGAATACCCATCTAGTCTCTGAAATACAGTAAATTCAGCGTTCACTAGATCCTAACTGTGACGTCATACGCGAGGTATTCAAATGGGTACGTCCTCTTGACAGAAAAACTTTCCCGGGTTATATACGGGAAGAGAGAGTGTGGAATTCCGGCCTTATGTACCCACGCCATAAAGACGAAGCGAAGAGAGAGAGAAAGGCAGGTTAGCTGTTCATACCCATATTACCCACTTTCCCTATCGCACGTGTACTGCTATAAGACTCATGTTCTAATGCTGTGCCAGTGGCCGCGTAGCCTTTACGGACCTAGTCGTTAAGGGCAAAAGTTGGTCAGAACTCTTAAAAAAAGAGAGAAAAAATGGCGGATGATTGCTCGACGTCGTCTCTGGACCGTCCGTTTTCTTTCGTAATGTAGAACGCGAGTAATTCTTTTTCTATCCCTTTTTTTCTCGTCTTAATTCAGATCCTTCCACGTAAAGGATGTTTTGTGGGAGGTCTGAAGGAAAGCGAGTTAAAGGGGGCCGCGGTAGGAATTATAAATGGATGTGAGCAAAGGAAGTCTCACTTCCGGGAAAGAAATCTGAAGACAAGAAAGAGGATTCGGAAGGAGGATCCAGTACCGCAATGCAAGATATAAGTAGTATTAGATTCCACATCGGGAAACAAAAGAATAAACTCGAGGAAGACTGATAATGCGTGATGTATCAAAATACAAAGAATACTTTTTAAAAATATTTATAAAAAAACAAACAATACAGTAGTGACAGGTGCATCTCACGAAGCGCAAAATATGTAGGTCACGATTTGCCGGAAGCACATTGATGGATCCCAGACATAAGAATATCGGGAAGCGTGTGAAATAACTACCACTCATTTCCTTTTAAAAATCACCCAGACGAAAAAACAACAACAACAACAACAAACATCAGCGTCACCATAGCTTCAATAGAGAGAAAACAAAACGTAGAAATCTTCCCAGCACCTGCCTTTCGATTCAGAACCTAATAATTAAGCTCCGTCGGGGGCATTACATCGGTTTAATGAAAGGGAAGGCCGAGGCATTAGTTCGGCCTCCCATGCGCACATGTCTAACCTAACCACATGCCTTTGGCCGCGGGGTATACAAGCGGTGGTTCGTGTTAATGATGTGGATGGGAAAAAAAGGAAGGGCCTAGTCATCTTCACTTTCATTTTCCATTAATTTGAGGGTGGTCTAAATTTCCCCCGTTTCCCCTTCCTTTGGTATAATGGGTTCTAATAACTCGTGGGGTCAGCATATCGTATAATCTTTGTTGCTGGGTTAAGTTCTTCGTTTTTTACAAAATTCAAATTGTATGATTTTTCTGACGGGGAAATAATGATCTTGTGCATCTAATATACAAATTGGATTGCTATCTGTTCAAAATGCTAATTCATCTAATTTACGTTCGCAAAAAATAAAACCAAAATAAAATGGAGGTTTCCCCTGATCTTAACATATGAAATTAAGGGTTAAAGTCGTGTAAGGCATTTGTTTACGAAAATCGACCGAAGAAATGATGCTAATCATATCAAATCTCACTTAAATAACTTTTATTACAACATTAATGACAAGAAGAACAACAATAACCACAAATTCCATCGTCATTGGCGGGAAAACTCGGCACATGCGTAACCTAACGTCTAGTCACTATTATAGCTATTATCCCATTAGCGTTGGTGATTCTCTCGTCTTCGGGAGTGGAGCTGCGATGATAAACGCAAAACATCCCATTAGCATGAGTTAGTGTTCAGTTTATCTGCCATAATGATAGGTTGACATCTCAGTTGATAGCGGTGTGAGGAAAATGGCGTCGCACTATTGACTGGTGACTCGTTGAGAAATTTATTTTTATTTGAGAACCAATTTCCGATAACGAGGACTGAAAATTGCGGATTGGGATGCCTATTATGGCTATTTTATACTTGTATGGTTTATAATCTATGGTTTTTATAGGCCGAGTGTATTCTCTTTTCTGTATGGAAGGTCTCACAGCATGTGATATAAACAAAGTATGATCGAATACGATATTCATACATTTTTAATATGATTCGCATCAGAAACTTGGCTCTCTCTCACGGCCTCTTGTTCCAAAGACAATAACTGTAATCCAATTGTTCCTGCATAATTTTCAAATCGACTTTCGACGCAGCTATGCATGATTCAATCAAAGGGAATGGACAAGTACGATAATTCCGGTTCAGAAATCAACGTTCGCAGAGGCAGCGTTCTTGTAAGACAAATGTGCGAGACCCAGTCACAAGATCCGACGTATAATTACATTAGATGTTTTGCGTGACCTGGAAATAGATGATGAACGCGTCCTGTGCAGGAGAGGAAGGAAAGAAAAAGAAAAGAAACACATTTTCATTCATCAAATCACGAAGAACCACATCACTTGCGCCGCCATTGCTGTGGAGGGCGGAAGTTACTTCGAAAATGGCACTTGTACCGTATTTTTTCGAAATTTAGGTCTGTTTTTCTTTAGAATCTCATTTGTCATTTTTCTTCCGTGTACTTCGACGATGAATTTATATGAAACATTTATTCAAAATAATTTGCACAGCTTTACGCGTTATTTGAGAATAAAAGAGAGACACCTGGGTTAAACATAAATGGCAGCGCGGGTCTCTTTTTTTTCTCTCCCTCTTCTCCTTTCTCTCTCTTTGTCCGCATCTCTCTTTCCCTTTCTCTTCCCACACTATTTTCTCTCACGCGCCGCCCCCTACCATGAGATCAGGAGGCTAGTGACCTCAACGTAAGCACAATGTTGGGTCGTGACCTTGCAGCAGAAAACGCGCCAAAAACGTCTGCTTTCTAGATACTTCTAGAATTTTTTTTATGATTCAGTATGATCATTTAGATTTTTTTTTCTAGTATTTGTTGAAGGGAAATAGTAATTGTTTTAATATAACTTCTCATTGAGGGATAGAATAGGACACTAATATAGAAAATAGAAGGAAATAATACAATATAACGATAGATATAAGAAGGAAGAATTAAAAATATGGAAGACAAGAAGGAAAAGATCCAATAAGTCTTAACTGCCTTCCTTCACCCCCTTTCCCCTCCCCTCCCCTCCCCCCTTGGACCAGCTGACGCGACGAAAGAAAAAACACTGATAAAAAGTATACGAGGAATAAGAGATACATAAACTAAAGAAGAATGAAAGTAATGGAAAGAAGAGGAAGGAGGAGGAAAAGGAGAAGAAGGAGGAGAAAGAGGAAGGACTAAGATGAAGAAAAGAAAAAGTAATGAGAAGAAAAAAGAAAATGAAGAGGAAGCGAGATGAAGAAAAAAAAGGAGGATGAAGAAGAGGAAGCAAGACGAAGACAAAAAGGAAACAAGGAGGAAGAACAGATGAAGAAGAAGTAGGAGGAGGAGGAGAAGGAGGAAGAGAAGGAAGAGTAGGTTTCGCCTAAGGAATTGAGGCCGCGAGAAGACGTGCTGAGCATCGCATACTGGAGAGAAAGTCTAGGTTACGCAGGCTGCAGGTTGCGGCCGGTGCAACTTTCGCTGACTGGGCATCCGCGGAGGAGGGCATTGAAGAGGGGATGGGGATGGGGTAGGGGGGAGGGGGGAGGTGAGGTGGGCACTAAAGAGGAGGGGGGCATAGAGAAGGGGGAGTGGAAGGGAGATGAGGGAGGGTGATAAAAAAGGTGAATAATAACATGAAGCGAGAGAGAATATGAGTGATAGAGCAGAAAGAGAACAAGGAGAAGAAGGGAAGGTAAAGAGGAGGAGTGATGAAAAAAGGAGATAATAAGAATATAAATAAATAAACGGGAACCAAGGTAAACGAGAAAAAGAAATAAATATAAAATCCACCAGACAGAAAGCGAGAAGAGGACAAAGGGCAGAGTGAAAACTGCAAGAGTAAGATCAAAAGAAAGAGAAAAGGAGAAACGCGGACCAGAGAGAAAAGGAAAAGCAGAGGTCAAAAGAATATCAAAATAAATCACAACACAAAACTCATGAAACTGTGCTGGATCTACCTTGCGTCAGCCATCTTTTCCCGCACATTTCGACACAGTTAATGGCCTTTTGCATCTGTCTCTACATCCATATACAAATAATTATGACCAAACTAGCATTCATACGTTGTCCTATAAGTGCTTATTCACCTACAAAGCGATTACAATAGCCTATAAAACCGCTGCGTTACATAAGATACCATGACATTGGTGTTGAAAACCGCTAAGTCATAAAGAGGCGATTCCAATACTTTGCCAATTCTTCTTTTTGATGTTCTTTTTCATTTACTTTTTGATTCCTAAAATTTCATTGGCATTTCGTAGTTATTGTCTTGTAATTTAACTGTTTGCTTTGGATACGAAAATAATAATAGATAAACTGAATGAATACACGCACACACACACACACACACACACACACACACACACACACACACACACACACACACACACACACACACACACACACACACATATATATATATATATATATATATATATATATATATATATATATGTATATATATATATTATATCACAAAACGATAAAATAGAAGATTATAGTAATATATGTAGTGAAAGACCAATAAAAATAAATAAATAAATAAATAAAACTAAAACAGGAGAGATAACTGAAGAACAAAAGATACAGACAAAGAAAAAGAAAGAACAAGATAAGCAAAGGAAGACACAGAGAACTAGGAAAACAAAAGAATGAATGAGAGAGAGAGAGAGAGAGAAAGAGGATGACCGTGAATTGTTGGAAACTGGCTATTGGTTCTGATAATACTACCTGATCAAGGGTGGAAATTTCTTTAAGGTTCGTAAGCTTTTAATTTCATTCTCATCATATTTGTTATTATCATTAACTTTTTTATTATTATCATTATTAGTCAAAAAAAAAAAAAAAAAAAAAAACGCATGCATATTTCCAGCTAAATCTAACCTAATATTAACAATTGAATATCTCAAAACACTAAACAATTCAGAGTAAGACACTATTACCCGATTGCTACTGTAGTTCGTTATAAACGGGTGCCATAATCTTAGCGTACGAGCTTGTTAACCGCAAATGGTCTGCAATTGCTATTTTCCCGTTATATGTTGCAGGTGCAATGGTTGGATATCTTATAGAATTGTGGTGTTTATTATTATTATCGCTATTTTTATTATTATTACTATTGGTATTAGTACTAATATTGATTCTGTTATAAAATTTCTTACGTAAGTCTGCGCTTTCTTTTATTTCCTAATGTATTTTCCTTAAACTTCAAACGCAAAGAATCTTTAAAGATATATATATATATATATATATATATATATATATATATATATAGAGAGAGAGAGAGAGAGATAGATAGATAGATATAATGGAGGGAGAAAAAATCATAATAAAACGGAAAATGTGAACACCGACCTTGACACAGTGATTTGAAAAAAAAAACGAAGGTTAAAGTCAAATCATCTTCTTTTTCTTGCCACAAAAACCTCAAAAATACCTCAAGCATAGAGAAAGGCAAGGCGGGAGGGGAGGTGGGGGAGAGGGAGGGGAGGTGAGGGAGGGGTGGAGGAGGGGGAGGAGGAGAAGACGAAGAAGAGTAAGAGGAAGAACAGGAGGAGGTGGATGAGGAAGGAGAATTAGAATAAGATGGAGGATGAGGAAGAGGAAGAAGAGGAGGAGAGAAGAGTGTTGAATAGAAGGAGGAAGAACAAGAGGAGAGAGAAAGAGAGAGGAAAAGAGAGAAAGTGTTCGAGCAGTTACCACATAGCATGACTGTGCGTCTATTAATACGTTTTTTCCCATTATCATCGGTAGGAATAGGAGGTTATAGGGGTTGGGAGAGGTTAGGAGGTCAGTGAGTACACGTTGTGGGATAAAATTTATTGTCCTTAGACTGAAGTAGAGAGTTTTCGAAGGAAAAAAAAGTGAATATTTCCCAAACTTTCTTTTTAAATCATATGCGTGTGTAATATGTGAGTATTACCTTCGAAAATACTAAATACAAATGTGATAAGCGCAATATTCTTAAAACAAGTGAAAATCAAATATCCCGATAAAGAAAATGGCGAAAAAAAACACAAGTAAAGAAAACGGAAGGGAAAGAAGACGCTACTCTCACTGTGCCATATGATGATGTAACTAAATTCTAAAATGCAGATTCATCCCACCTGCTTCCCACACACCCACTCACACACGCAAAACTAATGAAACCTGAAAGTCTGCGTGATTATGATAATGATACGAGAGGCCACAAAGGAAAACCGAGAGAGAGAGAGAAAAAAAAATAATCACGTATTCCTCTCTGACCACTGGCGATTCTCTCGTAACTTGTCATTCGTAACGAGAATGTTTGCGTCTCTTTTGACATCAGCTGGAGCGTAGACTGACGCATGGACCCTGATGACGCTTGTGTATAATTTTCCTATTATCCTACTTTCTCTCTTAATCTTCCTTTATTTGCATTCTTCTATAGGAATCCATTCTTACTACATTTTCAGATCGATAACAGACCTATCCAATACAAAACTTTGTAAGCATTGTCTCCTATTCATCTCTCTTTTATAACCATTACAAATTTTCAATTATCTTCTAAACTCCCCAGAATTTGCCACAACACCAAAATATTTATTTCGCCCACGCAATAAATTTAGTTTACGCTCGTACCCCCTTTCCCCTTTCCCGCGCAACCTCGCCGCGCTTCGAGAAATTAGACACTTTGTCATAATATACTTTCATCTCTCATATGAAACGATGTTACGCAATTATTTACGCCGAGCAAAACACGCCCGGTATTGTGTCGCGGAAATTGTGAATAATATGGAGTAGGTTGAGCAACTCTGAGGAAAGATGTGACACGTGGAGATTTATTTAATTTCTTGGTAGGCGGAGAAGGGGGAAGGGAGAGAGGGAAGTCTAAAAGGAGGGGAGGAGGAGGAGGAGGAGGAGGAGGAAGAGGAGGAGGAGGAGGAGGGGAGGAGGAGGAGGAAGGGAGGAGGAGGAAGATGATGAGGAGGAGGAGGAGGAAGAAGGATAAGAGGGAAGGAGGGAAAGGGTGGGAGAGAAGGAGGGAGGGGAAAGGGTGAGATGAAGGGAGAGAAGGAAGGAGGGAAAGGGTGGGAGAGAGGGAGGGAGGAGGAAGGGTCAGATTAAGGGAGAGAGGGAAGGAGGGAAAGGGTGGGAGAGAAGGAGGGAGGAGAGAGGGTGAGATGAAGGGAGAGAAGGAAGGAGAAAAAAAAGGGGGAAAAAGGGAGGGAGGGAGGGAAGGATAGAGGGGAAAGGGTGAGAAGTTTGGGAAGGAAGGAAGAGAGAGGGAGAGAGAGAAAGAGAGAGAAAGAGAGGAATAGAGATAGAAAAAGAGAAAACGAAAGATAAAGAGAGGACATGCCACAGAGCACAAACTAAACCACAAGCAAACAAGCAAACAAGAGAAAATAGAAGACAAACAAGCAAACATCCAACCTCAACCATAGCTGGGAAGAAAGGAAAATTCTCCGATATTAATTTAAATGAGGTAACCATAGCAGACAGATGTGTGACGGAGAGAGGGAAAGGAGGGGGAAGGGAGGGGAGGGGGAGGGGGGGTTACTCAACAGTGCGGTCAAAAATTTCACGGCTGCTGTCTCCTCTATACGTACATGTACACACGCTTACATACATATAATTAATTACATATAAACAGACAGGCACACACACACATTCACACATTCACACCACACACACTCACACCACACACACACGCACACACACCACACACACGCACATATACATAAACACACACACACGTACATAAACTTTCTGATTCATATATGTATCCATTCACAATGACACTTACAGTCGATGACATGTAAGCGATGCTGACATATGCACATGCAAATGCGCATGGCCATTTTCATGATTGTGGGCTGTGTGTCTTTTACGTGCATGATTAGTCCAGTAAGTGCGAGGATTCTCTCTCGTCTCTCTTTATCTACCTATCAGTCTATCTATTTTCCTCTCGCTCCCTCTCTCTTTCGCTTTCGCTCTCTTTCTCTCGCTCTCTCTCTCTCTCTCTCTCTCTCTCTCTCTCTCTCTCTCTCTCCTTACCCCTCTTCTCCCACTCCTTCCCCACATCCCTCCCATCCCCCTTACCCCTTCCATCCCACCCCATACCACCCCTTTCCCCCTCCCCCTCCCCCTCCCAACAGTAAGGAGAGAGAAGCAGTTCGCAAAAAACAAGCTTTCCCATCCTGTCGGGGCGAAAGGAAGGGGAAAAGTTGGGGAAAGGAAGACAGAAGAAAAAGGGTGAAATGAAGATAGGAAAGAAAGGGAGGAAGGAGAGAGAGAGAGAAAGAGAGAGAGAGAGGGAAAGAGAGAGAGAAGAGAAAGAGTGAGAGGAAGAGAGAAAAAAAAAGTCAGAGTCAGTCAGAGATTGGCAAACAGAGAAAGTAGAAATTCAAACGAGTCAGATCCATAAGAAAAAAGAAAGAAAAAGAAAGAAAGAAAAGAAGACAAGTGAAAATAATAGCAAAAAAAAACAGCTAATCCTCCCCCCATCCCCCCACTTCTAAAAAAGACTTAAACTCGCCAGACATACACCACAGATGCACACAACTCCCATAACTTTTTTCTCAAGTCTTTATTATTGTTTTATCATCATTATCATCTTATCGGGGTCTTCTTTTCATTATTTTTAGTGGACATATGTAAAGCAAAGGAATAAAACGGTAATAACCTTTCTTTCTGTTGCCTCTATCACGATCTTCATCATTTCTCATTATCATTACTTTATAACTCCCATCCTTAACATTACAATTATCACTACCGTCCTTATCATCACCATTATCATCACAACCATCCTTATCATCACCATTATCATCACTACCTATCTCAGCGACGAACGCAAACAAAATCTCAAAAGCCGTTCTTCGTCCGCAAAAGGGAGTGAAATCGCGTACCGAGAGTCTCAAACAGCTGTCTCTTCTGAGTGTCTCGTCGGTCATGCAAAAGACCCCGTCATGCAACACGTTGTTATTGCATGGGCTACTAGTGGTGGATGATCGATTCCCCCCCTACCCCTAACCCCCTCCCCCCTACCTTCAAAATGGCTCGTTTCCGTAGTTATTTTCTTTGGTTAGAACTGTTGTTGTTGTGTTTTTTGTTTTGTTTTCTTTTTTTCATGGTGAGAAGGTAAGAAAAGGAAAACAAAAAAAAAGAGTGGAAAGAATGAAAAAGTATAAGTTTTTTGTGTCTCTTTCCTTTTCTTTTCCGAGGAAAGTGTAAAAAAAGAGAGAAAATATTTCCCTCTTGTCACGTCGTAAAATAGAAGAAGAAAAAAACAGTTTTGAATGGGGGAGAAAATATATGTAGATTTATCACCGTATTGTTTTTTTTTTCCTCTCAAGCATTTCTTCCAACTCATAACAAGAACATATCACATAAAAAACAACAAATTCAAACATAAACACAAGCTCACAAACCCCACACAAAGAAACACCGAAAAACAAACAAACAAACAAACAAGACAGCTTCATGTCACGCTCCGACGAACAAAACAAACAACTCATAACAAAAGACGATAATTAAAAGCAGAAGGAAAGGAGACGGACGAGAGTCATCTTCGGAAACGGTGTTTAGAGGAGGAGGAGGAGGCGGAGGAGGAGAAAGGGAGGAGGAGGAGGAGGAGGAAGGGAGGAAGGGAGGAAGAAGGGAGGAGGAGGAGGAGAAAGGGAAGAGGAGGAGGAGGAGGAGGAAAAACAGAAGGAGAAAGGGAAGAGGAGGAGGAGGAGGAGGAAGGGGAGGAGGAGGAGGAGGAGGACGAGGAGGAGGAAGGGAGGAGGAAGGGAGGAAGAAGGGAGGAGGAGGAGGAGGAAGAAGGGAGGAAGGGAGGAGGAGGAGGAAGGGAGGAGGAGGAAGAGGAGAAGGAGAACAAGAAGAAAAAGGAAGAGGAGGGGTTGAGAAGAAAAGAAAAAAGAAGAGAAAAGATGAAAATTAAAGAAAAGAAGGTAACAAGAGAGAGAGAGAGAGAGAGAGAGAGAGAGAGAGAGAGAGAGAGAGAGAGAGAGAGAGAGAGAGAGAGAGAGAGAGAGAGAGAGAGAGCGAGAGAGAGAGAGAGAGAGAGAGAGAGAGACAGAGAGAGCAGTGGCACCTCGACCACGAGAGTCCGCGCCCCATCACTGAAAGCATGACTGCCAGTTGCCCTTGGCTTTTCTCCTTCTCATCACTAAACCCATTAATCATGACAAGAGTCGTGAAGAAGACTACCTGCACGACCTCCCCGAGCCACGACCAGACGACCCACGTTTTGAGGTTATCATATCATGCCCGGGTGGTGTCTTGCAGTTCTCTCTCTATTTATTTTTTTCTTTCTCTCGCTCACTTTCTCTCTTTGTTTTATCTCCTTTCCTCCTCCTCCTCCTCTCTCTCTCTCTCTCTCTCTCTCTCTCTCTCACTCTCTCTCTCTTACACACTCGTATCTCAGCCAGAATGACATGGAATCTAGCCTTCTAGTCTGTCAGCCTCCTATAAATATACACTTTTTTTTACTTCATCTTTCTCTCTCTACCTCGCTCTGCCTATCTCATCGAATGATATATTGACGATATATCTAACGAAAAAAAAATGAAGATGAGACATAGCAAAACATCTTTCTACTCTCACTCGACTCCTATCTCAGCCGAATGACGCAAGATGTAAACAAAAGCTTTCGTCACTTCTCATATCTCGGCCAGATGGCGATCATTCCCATTACCTGCTTCGAGAAAATAACGCCTGTCGATTAAGTTAACGAGGTTCTCCAAATACCGAATAATTACTTTACCCCCGAATAGGTAATTAAGATACAATAGGGCGATTAAGCGCAATTACAGCCAGAAATTACAATGAGAGGAGATAAGGCTTGTAAAAGAAGGATGGAAGGGGATACGGAATTAAGATAATAATGAAAGTAAAAATGAAAGAGAAAAAGAAGAAAAGAAACCAGAACGAATGAAGTACAAAGAAAGAGAAAAGGACAGGAAAAAATAGAAATGAGATATGAAAAAAGGAGAAAATACTTCTCGTTGCATGTTCAAACACACCTGTGCATGCAATTCTGGCTTTCACTGCCGAGGTCGAACGAAGCCTTATCAAGCAAGGTTTCTTTTCTCCTTTTGAGTTCTAACTTAAGATTTTTTTTTGTCTTTGTGAAAGATTTTATTTTTCAGCTATCAGAATTTTTGTATTTTTTCCCGCCATCTTTACAAAGCGAAGAAAAAAGGAAGGAGGGAAGAAGGAAATCTGAAGATAAAGAAAAGAAATGAGGGGTAAAGATAGATTTTAAAAGACTTTGAAAGAAAGAGAGAAAGAAAGAAAGAAAGAAAAAAAAAACAAGACGAGAAATCTTTTATACCAGGAATAATAAGAAAACGAAAAACCAAATGAAAGAAAACGGTTACCATCAAGAAGCCAAAACAACACAGATAAAAAGACAAAACAAATGAAGATCACACGCAACAAAATCAAGAGGAAGCACAAAGGTATTCTAACGATGTATAATAAACCTGTTAATACACTCCAATTGACGTGTAATTGACATGTAATTAGCAGTTGGTGTGGAAAGGAGCTGTGGGAAACAGTTTATGGGAAGCCAAAAGGTCATTATTATGAAAGTGCCAAAGAGAAATTGAATATACGATCAGTCAATCAATCCAGTGATATTATCAGTCTTATTTTCTCTATATCTTATTCCCACACTCTTTCTATTACACTTAAGTATATTGTTTATCTGTTTGTATCTATTTATTTACTCATCTACCTGCATATATATATTCATGTATATGTATCATCTTTTTTTTAATTAGATGATTTTTTACGAATGTTGAAATTTAGGTCAAGAATCGTTCATCTATTCAAAAAGCCATTTATCTTCTGCAGCATATGATTATATGATGAATTTCTCTAATAATGACAGTTATTAACAACTGACAGTTAGCATCTGTTTAATGTAATAGAAATTCAAAATAACGTTCTTTTTAAAAGCCAGTTTTCACCTGTTATTTGAAAAAAAATCCAGATATGAGAAGAAAAAAGTGACAACGGATATTAAGAAAAAAAAAACATAAAAAAAAACAGGCAAAATAGAGTAATGAAAAGATATTAACGTGGATGTGAATGAGGATGAAAAGTGAAACAAATGCGATTAAACGATAATGAAAGTATGAAAAAAAAAACACTGAATGAAAGAGAACAAAAAAGAGACGCAAGCAAAAAAATCGGAGCAAGAACTTTTGTTAAAGATGATAAACAGAAGATGAGAAAAAAAAGTGAAGAACGTGTTGCGTTCCCATGCCCTGTCTCAACACGTGTCGCGAAATCTTATCACAGGAAAGTATCAGTGAAGACTATATTCACTTATTTCCGCTCTCCACATCGCGTGCTTTCACCGTGACTTCTAGAATCACCTCTGTCGTCATTACCATCTTCAAGTCCTTTTATTGCCGGGTTATGTGAAGCGATTCGGACACCGGCGAACATGTCATCGCTTTTGGCGGGAAAAATCGGGAAGTGATGGCGGGAATTTTGATATTTTCCTGAGACTGCTTTTCGTTTTCATTAATAGAGGTATCGTAATAAAGTTCTAAAGCCTTTATTTCTGAGAAAGTAATTCAGATTTTCATTTTAAATGTAACTAATTATTAACAACAGGCACATCACCTAAAAGAGAGAGAGAAAAAAATGAAAATCAGAAATCCAAAATCACTGACCGTCAGTATTAGATTTCTAAATCAAAAGGAAGTGTCTGATTTAAAGCGCCATTAAATTTGAAGATCCCCCAGAGTTAATGAAAGCGGATGGAATTCGATGAACAATGAACAATGAAATATGAAGAAAGATTTTGAAGAATACGATAAACTATTTCCTCTTGTACTTTACGACGAACGAACCATTCTTTCCGTCGTTAAGATTTTTGAAAGTCTCTTACACACTTCTTCGCGTAATATATGCTTTTCTTTGTGATTGAAACGAACGGATATATATGTTCAACAGATAGCGGAACATTTTTATCGTTACTTTTGTTTTTTTTTATGGTGATTAACTTTCTCTCTTTCTCTTTCTATCTCTATCTATCCATCTACTACTTAGCTATCTATCTATATATTCTATCTTATCTTTAACATTTTAATAACCAGAAAATGGAACTGTAAAGGAAAACATCAACAACAAACAAACAAACACACTGGTTGCTGCGATGTTCTGATAGAAACGAAGGAAGGAAAAAGAGGGAAATTTAAGAAGAAGAAAGAGAGAGGAAGGAAGATGGATATAGAGTAGGTCTATCTATTGGTTCTTTATTGGTCTTCCTATGCCTCTTTTTCTTTTACTTCTTCCTCCTCCTCCTCCTCCTCCTCTTTCTTCCCCCTCTCCTCCTCCTCCTCCTCCTCCTCCACACTTCCCCTTTCCGACCGGAAGTGCATTAGAAAGCAGAGGCGGAGGCAGCCAGCGGGAGGGCGGCTCAGACCGGAAGGAGGAGACAGGGTTAACCGCCAGCACGGAATCGTATAACTTGTTTTCGTCACGTGACACTAACTGGTTAACTGTCTGGTTGACTGTTGGTCTGTATGTGTGTGTGTGTGTGTGTGTGTGTGTGTGTGTGTGTGTGTGTGTGTGTGTGTGTGTGTGTGTGTGTGTGTGTGTGTGTGTGTGTGTGTGTGTGTGTGTGTGTGTGTGTGTGTGTGTTTGGCTCTCTTTCTGTCTGTCTATATCTCTTTCTGTCTGGCCCTTTCTCTCTCTCTCTCTCTCTCTCTCTCTCTCTCTCTCTCTCTCTCTCTCTCTCTCTCTCTCTCTCTCTCTCTCTCTCTCTCTCTCTCTCTCTCTCTCTCTCTCTCTCCCTCTCTCTCTGTCATTGGCACACCAACATACAATTCCTTATCACACATCTTAAAAAAAGTACATTCGCTACTCTTTTTTCTTTTTCATTTGTTCCGAGTGAAAGCAGTAATAAAGAACAGGAAGACAAGCAAGGAATGCCCTAATTTCGCTAATTACTCCGGTCATTAATATCTAATTATGTGTACTACAAGGAAGGAGAATAATTGACTAATCAAAGATAATGATGCAAAATAATCGGAAACAAACACGAAATGGAGAATACAGGAAACTTTGTGGAATAAGATCGAAGAAAACGGGAAACACGATGGTACTGGTAGTTTAAGCGACCTAATTTGAGATTTTTTTCCCTGAATGCAATATTGAATATATTTCTCAAAGACCTTTATGTACTATTTTTCTGCAATTTCAGTGCGTCAGATAAGAGATTAATTAAAGGAAGACGAAGAAGAGATATTGAAGGAGAAAGAAATAATTATTCGTCATTCGTGATATTGAAGGATCACTTTCTGTTGTGTGCCTTTTCTTTTCTTTTCTTTTCCTTTTACTATATCAACCTATATCTAAAATATAATGTTAAAAATTTAAATATAATCTTTGAAAATGGAAATATAATCTTTAAAATCTAATACATATAATCTCTAAAATTTAAAATTAACGTGTAAAATGTGAAATTTCATATCCTAACTTTATACACCATTTTGTTTTTATTACTTACGTCTAATTATTTACTATTCTATTATTATTACGTTTGCGTCTATCCATCTATCGTTCGATCTGTGCTTCTATCTATCTTGTACTTACGACCAATTATTGCCTTTGTCTCTTTGTCCTTATTCGTTGACCAGTAACTCACCTGCAAAGAAGAAAAAAGGAACATTAATACAATTGATAAGACATTAATAATCATAAGATAAAGTTATATAAACATGAAGATAATCGAAAACATAATGCATATAATATATAAAAAATCAGTGAAAGGTTAGGAGAAGAAAAAAAATACAGCGAAAAGAAGTTTAAGATAAAACAATAACTATGAAATATGAAAAAAAAAAAACTTAACCACTGGAAATAATATTTACAAATAAAGAAATGCAAAATTACGAACGATGCATGAATAAAAAGTGCTTTAATCATCAAGCGGTTTCACAGAGTCGTAATGTGATTAAAATTTGATATCTTTTGATAGCTCGTTAATGTGGTTATCATGGCAGTCAATTGAGTAATCTTTGTGTCATGAGGCATTATATATTGTATTTTGTGTCATTTTTATTAACTATTTCCTCTGTCTTGTTTCATCTTATAGATATGTTGACTGATGCTTTTGAAATCTGCTTGTTCATGTCAAATAGATTTAATTTATTTAATGCGTCTCTCTCACTCTCTCTCTCTGCCTCCTTCTAACACGTCCATTATCCCTACCTATAATTTAACATCATATCTAATACGCACATAATAACTAAAATTAACGATTTTAACTAATATTTTCCCTTGCATATCGCCATGCGTGCATGATATCCGGGGGCACGGAGAAGAAAGTTTGCATGAATCTGCATCGTTATGACAGCTTGTAGTTATAGTTTTGCTTGCAATAACGGCGCATTGCAAGAAGCAATATCAACGACCTAGATATGACAAACAGGATACGATCAAAACAAACAAAACAACAGAATACCATTAAGAAAAAAAAGGTAAATATACCTCAAAAATAGGAAGAATATTTTATGAACAATGGCGAAGAAAATCACAAATAGAAGAAAACGACATTTGAGTTTCGCGGGTGATAAAGGTTGGTGGGGGGAGGGGGGGTAGAGGAAGGATGGGGAGGGGAGGGGAGGGAGAGGGTGGGGAGGGAAGGAAAGGGTAGGGAGGGGAGGAATAGAGAGGGGAGGGAGATGAAGGGTATGGGAAGGAGAGAGAAGGGGGAGGGGGTAGAAAGAAGGGGAGGGGTGAGAGAGAGAAGGGGAGGAAGGGTAGAGGGAATGGAGTCTGACTTTCACCCCCCCCCCTCTTCTGGTATGCCCCTAAGGTAGTGGTATAAGAATTGCTAACCTCGTTCGTGCTTGTAAATATATATATATATATATATATATACATATATATATATATATATATGTGTGTGTGTGTGTGTGTGTGTGTGTGTGTGTGTGTGTGTGTGTGTGTGTGTGTGTGTGTGTGTGTGTGTGTGTGTGTGTGAGTATGTGTGTAAATAGACACACACTTACAACCTTAAAACATACACACAAGTATACACAAAAACACACATCCACATAGCCAACTCATACACTTACACAAAAAACACAAACAAACACATAAAAACACACAAGCAGAGGCACAAACATGGTCAATCCACAGCATAAGACGAAAATCACGAAGCACACATACCCAGGAACATATGATTTATACCCAGGAACATATCAGTCGTGACTTGTGCGGACTTAATGTGTATCATTGAACCGCCCATTTGCTATGCCTCCCCTGCCCATCCCTACCGTTACTTAGATATAAGGCGAAACCTATACGTGTCTACTGTGTGTATGTGTATATGTGTGTGTGTGTGATTGTATGTATTTGTGTGTGTATGTTTATGTGTTTGTCTTACCTATTTTCTTTTTACGGTGAAACGGGTCTGCCAAAAATACTATTAACCTAAATCCTATCTTACCCGATGTATTTTTCTTTTCCTTTCTCAATTTCTTTGCGAGATTCTCTAATTCCTAAGCGCCCACTCATGGAGAAAAAAAGATCCACCAATGGGCGCCATCTATCACCGTAGGGGCGGCTCTACATATATCATTATAGCGGCCTCACGATATATGCGAGGTGCGTGGTCGCTATACTTTCTCCGCTGCCTTCCCGCCTTTTTGTATTCTGCTCTCCGTCTGGGTATTGATTTGTATGTATGCGTGTATGTAAACTGAGAAAGTGAGGCGAGGGAATAGGAGGAGGAGGAGGAGAAGGAGGGGACGGGGAGGGAAATGGGGGAGGGGAAAGGGAGAGAGAGAAAGAGGGATAGGGAGGGAGAGGGGGAGAGGGGGAGAGAGAGAGAAAGAGAGAGAGAGAGAGAGAGAGAGAGAGATAGAAAGAAAGAAAGAAAGAAAGAGAGAGAGCGAGAGCGAGAGAAAGAGAGAGAGAGAGAGAAGAAAAAAGAGGAAAGAAAAAGAACAAAAAGAGTAAAAATGAAAATAGAATGAAAGGGAAAGAGATAAAAAGCACCAAAGAAGACATTTACTTCGCATGGGAATCGATCATGGCCGGGAAGACATAAATGCATGCGTGATCACCTAACATGGCGGCTACCATGCGATTTTTACCGTGTTTTTTTTTGCTGTTGATGGTCTTACAATGACCCATAGCAGTCTTGAAAGCTTTCTCCTGTTATACTGAAGGGTGTCATGTGTGTATTCCAGTCTATCTATCCCTCTTACAACATTAAAAAGATACACAGCTTTCAGTTAATGATACGCTCGTACCAACTCCCGCAGGTCACTTTTCCCGCCAAAAAATGAGGTCTGACACTTATTTTTCCCAAAAATAAAGAACAATTCAGAAATCTCAGTGCCATATTTTCCCCTTTTACTTTTCCATCATATATCACTGTATAAAGTCTCTAAATATCTAGAAAAGAAGAGTAACCGTAAACAAAACCGCAAAATAGTGTCGATTTTCCGAAAATGAGGCTTTTCTCTGCACGATCGTCAACGTCAAATTAAAATGTCGTTTAGTCTGTTTGTCTTTTGTTTTTCTTTGTTTTCTTAAAAATGGGGGTTTTCTTTTCTTTTCTTTCCGACTTTTGAATATCTGTTGAATTAAATTACTCAACGGACGAAGAGTAAGACACAGAGAGAGAGAGATAAAAAAAGGAAATACTTCAAATGAAGTACATATATCCTCAGTGAATTGAAATAGTAACCTCTTACGCTCGGTCTCTCTCTCTCTCTCTCTCCCTCTCTCTCTATCCATCTATCTATCTATCTCTATCCATCTCACTCACTCTCTCCTACTTCCTACCCATCATTAAAACCCATGCCCTTTCCCCTCTTCAACTTCCTTCCCCCTCCCTCCACCAGCCCCTCTCCCCCGTCAAGTGAAAGTGCGTAAGCCTCTCGTACGCACATGTGGTGAAACATTTACCCTTCGGCTGGGCACGGGTATTCGACCGTGCCTCGCCTCAGGGTATGATAATGTGCGCACGGAAGGGAGTGGTAGGGGGGGGGAGGGGAGGGAAAGGGGAAAGGAGGGAATGTAAGGTGAAAATGGTAGTGATTGAGGGAGAGAAAGGGAGGGGAAGGAAGGTGGAGAGAGAGAGATTGAGAGAGAGAGAAAGAGAGAGAGAGAGAGAGAGAGAGAGAGAGAGAGAGAGAGAGAGAGAGAGAGAGAGAGAGAGAGAGAGAGAGAGAGAGAAAGAAAGAGAGAGAGAAAGAAAAGAGAGAGAAAAAAAAAAGAGAGAGAGAAAGAGAATGAAAGAGAGAGAGAAAGAAAAAGAAAAAGAGCAAGAGAAAGAATGAGAGAGAGAGAGAGAGAGACCCAAAATATCGCCTTAACAAACCACAGGATTCCAGACATAAGGAAGCTGACTTGTTACCGATACCCGAAACTAACCCCTCCCCCCCACCCCCACCCCCACCCCCACCTATGGAAACCCTACCTCAACAACCTCCCCCTCCCCCTCCCCCTCCCCTTCCCCCTCCCCCACCACTAGCCCCTGCCCCAAGCTAGGTTAGCTAGGCCTATTGAGGAGAAAGTCAACTCATCTAACTAGAAATGACCATCGCCCAGGGATAGAAAGAGGGAATAGAGGAGGGAGGAGGGAGGAGGGAGGAGGGAGGAGGGATAGGGTAGGGTGATGGGAGGGAGAGAAGGAGAGAATAAGATAGGAGGAGGGAGGAAGAGAGAGATGGAGAGAGCGAGAGAGAGAGAGATAAATAGATAGATAGAGAGAGAGAGAGATAAATAGATAGATAGATAGACAGAGAGCGAGAGAGATAGAGAGAGAGGGAGAGATAGAGATAGATAGATAGAGAATGAGAGAGACAGAGATAGATAGATAGATAGAGAGAGAGAGACTCACTTTACACCCGGAACAAGCGGCGTGTCCTACTTAAAATGCGTGATGGAATTGAAAGTTGAAATGGTAGGTAGGCCTATAGAATACCCTCAGCGCCAGGTTGCAAAAGCGCTGGGAAAAAGGGGTCACATCTTTTTGAAACTTCTTTCTTTAAACTATTTTTTTTGTTTGACTTCATGTTATCTATCTACATCTATTTTTTTATGATCTGATGTCCCATATTTCAATCTGGTTTACATATTTATCAATTATTGTTAAAACATACTAGAAATCCTATTTTTTGGAGAAAATGCTAATCAAAATGAAGGTAAAACATCTTTAAATTACTTCAACAAAACAAAAATAAAGTGAAAAAAATAAACTAAACTAAGAAAAACAAGATTAAAGAATAAAGTTGATGATGAGAATAAGAGAACGATCGAAAAAAACAACAAAAGTCCGCTACATGATGTTAAACCACCCCTCCCCTCCCCTCCCCCTCCCTTACTCCCCCCCCTCCCTCCTTAGCCCGTTTCACCCCCTAAACCACATTTCTGGAAAGCGTCTAAGGTCGATCACTCAACCTTGTGTTAGGTTAGCCTGAGATGTAACGCAATCCTTTTCTCTACCTCTCGCTCTCTTTCTCTCACTTTCTGCACTATTTCTCTCTCTCCTTTACCCTGTGATTCGTCTCTCTCTCTCTCTCTCTCTCTCTCTCTCTCTCTCTCTCTCTCTCTCTCTCTCTCTCTCTCTCTCTCTCTCTCTCTCTCTCTATATATATATATATATATATATATATATATATATATATATATATATATATATATCACTCTTTCTTTTTCTCTCTCTCTCTTTGTCTTTCGTTTATCTCGCTATCTATCTTTCTCTTTCTGTCTTTCCTCTCTTTATCTCTCTTACTCTCCCTTCCCATCCTCAATCAGTCCGGAAGGTATTTTGACCCTTACGCAAAAGCTCCTTAAGGGCGCCCCTCCTCGTGTCTTCCACACGCCGTTCGCATAATTATTCGGCCTGTGAAAGTTGGCAGGACAGGTGTGAAACGAGAGAGATTTTGAACCTTGTGTATTTATGTCATAGAGTTTATTTTCGGTATGCGAAAACGATGGGAATAGGAGAGAGAGAGAGAGATAGAGAGAGAGAGAGAGAGAGAGAGAGAGAGAGATAAAGCGAGAAAATAAGAGAGAGATAGAGAAGTATCAGCTGGCGTATATTGAGCTGTAATAGCTCTTTGGATAAAGTCGATATTAGCTTATAGTTTATCAACTTCATTAGAATATTTTTTCTTCCCCTTATTTGGGACAAGATAGTGCTGTTCACTGTTTTTTTTAGAGAGAGAAAGACATTTACTGTTGAAAAAAACAAGAGAGTTGCAAAAAAACAATGATTTATGTTCGTGGGAGAAGAGAGTAGGGGAAGGGGAGGGAGAGGGAGGGGATGAAACAGGAAGATGAGGCAACGGGGGGTCAGGGGAGCTTTCATACACACACACATACACACACACACACAAACACACATTCACACACACACACACACAAATGGGTAACATCATACATAAACGATAAAGTATATCTGCATATCCACAAAACACATCAACATACGTAATTGTGCATAATGACACGAATACACAATGACAAGAATACCAACACACACACACACACACATACCCACACACACACACACACAAACAGACACACACACACGCACACACACACACACACACACACACACACACACACACACACACACACACATACCCACATACCCACATGCCCATGCGTAACTGTATCCCAACTCTCCGCTATGCCCCGTGCACTTGCAACCCACGTAGGGAAAGTGTGTTGGTCGGATAGGGTTTATAGGGGCATGGGGGGGAGGGGAGAGAGAGAGGGATGAGGGGAGGGGCATGGAGGGAGGGGTGAAGGGAAGGATGGAAGTTGGGAGAGATGGATGGATAGATAGATAGATAGATAGAGAGAGAGAATAGAGAGAGAGAGGAAGGGGAATAAATTGATAAATAGGTTGATAGATAGATAGATGTGGGAAGAGAGAGAGAGAGAGAGAGAGAGAGAGAGAGAGAGAGAGAGAGAGAGAGAGAGAGAGAGAGAGAGAGAGAGAGAGAGAGAAGAGAGAGAGAAAGGATATTCTAAGGAACCAGAGAAACCATACCAGAATGTAGTATGGTATGGGGGGGGAGGGTAGCGGGTAGCGGGCGGGGAAGGGGTGGAGCAGAAGGCATGGGGTGGGAGGGGGGGGGGGGGGAGATCCGGGCAGGCTGGCGGGCCGGGGGGAGGGGGGAGGAGGAGAAAGGATGGGGGTGTTATGAAAGTGAAGAAAGTTAACAACGGGAGATGAATGAAGAATGCGCAGCGGAGGGTGGGGGGGGGGGGGTATGGTGCCCCAAGGGAAAATGCGGGGAGAAAGGGGGCAGTGAAGGGATGGAGGGTGGGGGGGGGGTGAGGAGCTATATAGTGAGGGGCTGTGTTATGTGGTGCCTTCTGATGTGACATTCATAAATCACTTTCACGGCACTGTGTTTCATAGCCTTTAGTATTTATATATTTTTAAGTATTATTTGGACTTCGCATACGCGCACAAACATACCTAAATGTGCGTGGGTGATCAATCAAGCTTTCTAAACATATAAATCCCTTTATATTAATCTCATAAGACAGATAAAAAAACTCCTAAATATTAAAAGCACTTAAACCAAAGAAGAAGAATTCAAGATGGCGTGACGGCGAAGAATCATTCCTCGGCAAAGACAAAACTCTCTATTTCAAACACTCGTAACTCACCGGTAAGGAACTGTTAAAGAGAGTTCCTTGCCTCACCCATCACATGTGAGGTAAACGAGGAAACTACGTGTGTCATTTGTAATAGTTCCCGTCATTTCGCAAGGAATTCTGGATCCATTAAACGAGGGGTCTGTTTAGTCTTGTAACCGACCGCCTTATCAAATTATATATTCTGTTCCCATTTAGGTATATCTTCTTACGCCTATAATTACGGATTACCTGATTACGATCTAGATTGTAGTGTGATTAGGGATGTCGGCATTCTCGTTAGTGTTAATTATAAGGATGGAATTAATTGTTTTTTCTTCAGGGGACAAGATGGAAGAGTAACAATGTTTGGCGGGATTTTTTTTTTTCGTTCTCATATCGAGATGAAACTTGGAGGAAATTATTTGAAAAAGACAAAAGAAGAAGAAGAAGAAGAAATAAGATGATAAAGAAAAAAGAAAAAAAAAAAGAACCAGAAAAAGAACAAAAAAAGAAAGAAAAAAGGAAGACAACCGAATCAAACCAAACCAAGTCAAGCCAAGTCAAACCGAAGATTCGCCAAGCCGGTTCTCCAGCGTCCTTGTAGCCGTCCCCGTAGCCCCGTGGCGGGAAGGGGCAGATGTGAGGCTGACCCAAATCCCTCCTGACCTACATCTCGAAGGGACAACAAACCGCAGAATCCCCGTTTTCTTTAAGGATCTTATCCTCCTTTCGCATCTGGGCTGTCCCTTACACCCCATACATGCTATTCATCTCCGCCTCTTGCTTTCTCTTTCTCTCTCTCTCTCTTTCTCTCTCTCTCTCTCTCTCTTTACCCCTCTCTCTCTCTCTCTAAACCCCATTTTCTAAGAGGA
>NW_028234444.1:15680697-15683197 GCF_977035675.1 Penaeus japonicus | reverse complement strand
AGCCACCCGTGGCATTCTCACTTTCTCCTCAGCCTCAGAACCTCGTATCAAATGCCCGATGCCCTGCCATGCCTTATCGGGGCCTTAAGGGCAAACCTTTTAGCTTTTCATGTTTGATCAATTTATTTCCGTGTTTTTTTTTTTTTTTTTTTTGGGGGGGGTGTTGGTTTCGTTGTTGTTGTTTTATTATCAATGTCGTGTTTGTTGTTATGGTTACTGTGATTATTATTATTGTTGTTGTCATTAGTGCCTTTACTATTGTTATTAGTGTTATCATTATTGTTAGGATTATTATCAATATTATCTTTGTTATTATTATTTTCCTTTTCATTATTGTTATCATCATTGTCATTTTAATTGTTATTGTTATTCTATCATCATTATCATCATTATCAGTATTATATTAATTATTATCGTTGTTGCTGTTGATATCATTATCATCCCTATCATTAGTATTATCATTATCGCCATCATATTCCAATGTTTAATTTTTCAAAATATTTTCCTCTATCTTTTCCTCCTACTCCTTTACTTCTCGTTTTCTATTCTTTTATTCTCTCCATTTTCTTCCGTTTCTCGATCACTCGTTTTCTTTTATACACAGGATCCCTTTTCATAAATCCCCCTCACAAGATCTGTTTTATAAACAATGATATCCTCTTATGATAAAGAATACGGTTAATAAAATCGCAAAATCAAATAGACAGTGAATGGAAGAGAGAACTTATAATAACCCGAAAAGCAAATAAAAGAGGAAGAGAAAATATGAATTACAATCGTCTCGCCACAACGCAACCCGGAATTAACCTCGGAAGATCCCCTAGCTAATCTGTTACCGAGAGAAATGAAAAAGTAGGGAAAAAAAACGAATTAAAGGAAATGGAACAGGAAAATAGAATATAATAAGCTTTCAGGAAGGTAGAAGATAATAAACTCACAGGAGTCGCTTTATTCGGATAATCCACAAGGAGGGAAAGCGATTCGAATCCAAAACAAAAGGGTCAACGAAGAGGTTGAATCCCTTATAGTTCGCGCTATGTTACGATGCTATTTTATTTTTCGTCTTGACTTTGATGTTTCTCTCTCTCTTTTTCTTCCTCTCTCTATTTATTTTCTTTTATCCATTTCTATTTCTATTTTTTTCGTCTCTTTCTGTGATTTATTTCTATTTCTGTCTCTTTATCTTTCTCGTCCCCTCGCTTTCTCTCTCCGCCCTCCCTTTCTCTTTTTCTCTCTCTTTCCTTCTCACCTCTCTCTCTCATTCTCACCTCTCTCTCTCTCTCTCACTCTCATTCTCACCTCTCTCTCTCTCTTTCTCTCTTTCCCATCTCTTTTTTTCTCTAACTCTCTTTTCATAGATAAAATCCAATGCAACAATTTTAAATCACCAGTATAACTCAATTTTATTTAGATAAACTCCACATCAATTTAAAAACAACCACATAACACTTTCAATATATAATCTCCCAGAAAATCCCGACTTCAGAGACTTCAAACGTCTTCAACAATTTAATTTCCTACACTTACCATTCTCAAGTTCACTTTATGGCAAACAAATGAAAAAAAAAAAAAAAAAAAAAAAAAAAACAAGCGACATTGTTTCCAACGCGTTCCAGTTTCCTGTTCGTTTTCTGTTCTTCGTTCAAGTCGCGTTTGTTGACATTTTTCGCATTGTTTTATTCTTATCATTAGTCCCGTTTTTTTTGTTCTTGTGATTAGATCGTATCATATGATTGGGTTAAATTGGTTTACATGTTTAAATAAAAAGGGGATTGGATATGTAATTGTAAAAATACATCTACGGGTGTCGGTGTATGGGTATATACATTAATATATTAATTTCTCTTAATGATTGATCAAAATGCAACTTATGCATCATTCAAGATATATGACAGATGATAATGATACCGGTAATAATAATGATATTGATAATAACGATAGTATTAATGATGATAATGTTGATAATATTGATAATGCTATTGATAACAATGAGGATAATGATATTAATGAAATGATGATAATAATAATGATGATAATAATGATAATGTTGATAATAATAGTAATGACAGTATAACAACAACAACGACAATAACAAGAATGACAAGGATAAAAATATTAAAATAGTGATGATAACAACAAAGCTAATAACAGTGATGATACTGATGATGATAATATAACAGTGATAAGAACAAAGAATGACACTGTAAATTTTCCTCATATCTAGAAATATTTACATTGCATCCTCTCCATTAACCGGATGTTACATGACCTACTTTGTCAACTGCAAGGAACGGCATGTGTCACGGCACATCAACGTCTCATTCATCTATGCAACCGATGGGAGTAGCAAGCCTAAACCCCCCACCCACCCCACCCCACCCCTATCTTTCCCATATACTGTGACTCCTCCCCCCTCCCCACTCCCCCCCGCCCCGCCCTCAGACATGCAAAGAAGAAGAGAAAAGAGAGGAAGAAAAAAAAAAATGATAATTTACAAAAT
>NW_028234444.1:15670697-15675697 GCF_977035675.1 Penaeus japonicus | reverse complement strand
TGAGTGAGTGAGTGAGTGAGTGAGTGAGTGAGTGAGTGAGTGAGTGGGTGAGTGAGTGAGTGAGTGAGTGAGTGAGTGAGTGAGTGAGTGAGTGAGTGAGTGGGTGAGTGAGTGAGTGAGTGAGTGAGTGAGTGAGTGAGTGAGATAGAAAGAGAGAGAGAGAGAAGTTTCTGTGTGCGTGTGCTTGTGCGTGTGCCCGCGCGCGCGTGTATGTGCGTTCGTGCGTGCGTGCATGAGTGATTGATGAAGGAAAGCCACCCAAAAAGGCAAGGGCGTGAGTGCCTCAGCCCAAATCCCTCACAAGTGCCGCCTCAGCCCCGAACAAGGGAAGCAGCATTTACACATACCATATATGTACATGTATAGACGTAGACGTGTACACAACCACATATACGTACGTACATACATACTCAAGGGATACATAGTGTACACAGCTTGTAGACTGCAATGAAATCGTAAATTTTGAGAAATTAGAGCCTTTTAAATAAATAGGATAAAGCAAGCATAATGCAATTAATCATATTAATAACAGTGATAATTATATTGATAAAAATAAAGATTGTACAAGTAGTAATAAATCTATTGCTGATAAATATAATTTAGACAATAGGTAATAATATAGATAAACCATGAATAAATACAAGTCACAAAATTATTTCTTTCCAGTTAAATAATTGAATCAATGAATAGTAAACTGGCAACTGAAGCTCTTCAAGATTTTCTTTTTCGAAGAAAATTCCGGAGTTATGAATCATGAGTAAACGATACTCACGCTCGTGTAACTCATGGGTAAAATATGCTCTTGTTTACTCATCTAATGGATAGAAATATTCACGTTTACTCAACTAATGAGTAAAACAGTAACGGATTCTGAGTGTCTCATGCTTTAAAAAAATATTTGCGTGTGAGTAAATCGTGAGTGAAAGATATCTGGGTTTTGTTTGGCTGATTCATGAGTGCGGAATGTTTACGTCTTTGTGATTCATGAGTAAAGATATTCACGTTTAAGTAACTCTTAAGTGAAAGTTACTCGCGTCTGAGTGACTCATGAGTAACAGGAAATCTTTTTGAACCGATTCATAGACAGTAAACATTTGTCTCTGATTGACTCATGAGTAAAACATATTCATGTACAGATTGACTAATGAGCAAAAGATCTTTGGCTTTAATTCATAGGTATAAGATTTTTTTTAATAGCCCATGAATGAAATAAAAACTTCTTTGATTTACTCATACGTAAAAAAAAAAAAAAATGAAATAAAATAAAAATTATATAAATGATTGACGAGCATAACATACATTCCCATCTGAATCAAATCCTTAATGGAAAATTAAAAAGTGAATTTATAATAGTGTTCATAACGACTGAGTAATACCGAAACAAAGTAAAACTTATGAATAAAATAACGAGAATTATACATAGACCTACACGATTTGATAACAAGACCAAAGAAAACGGGAACGAGATAAGAGATAAGGCTGGAGGGGAGACTAAGCGAAACAGAGATAGAGAGAGATAGGGGGAGAGAAGAAAGAGAGAGAGAGAGAGAACGAGAGGTAGACAGAGAGAGAGAGATAGATAGAGAGATAAGGAGAGAGAAGAAAGAGAGAGAGAGAGAGAGAGAACGAGAGGTAGAGAGAGAGAGAGAGATAGGTAGAGAGAGAGAGAGAGAGAGAGAAAGAAAGAGAGAGAGAAAAAGAAAGAGAGAGAACGAGAGAGAGAGAGAGATAGGGAGACTAAACGAAACAGAGAGAGAGAGAGAAGAAAAAAATCTCACTTTCTTCATTTCATAATCATTGCCCGAAGGAAAGTAGAAAGGAAGGGTAGAATGGCGGCATCTCCTATGGATAGAAGAAGTATGCCATTGTCATGATTGTACTTTTTTTTATTTTGTGACTATCCTTTTTTCTGTTGTTTTCTTTTGTTTTGTATTTCATTATTTTGATTTATTTTTCTCTCTTTGATATAATTTATCACTGTTTTCTCTCTCCCGAAGAATCAGAAATTTGGTATTGCTTAATTTCTGTCTCACCTTATTATTATTATCATTATTTTATTATTATTACTATTATTATTTTACTATTCAAAGACTATACAATACCATATAATTCGGTGTGCACACGTGTACATATGCGTGTATGTGTGTGTGTATGCCTATAGCGTAGACGGACATGTGTATGTACTTTAACATATATGTATATATATATATATATATATATATATATATATATATATATATATATATATATCAACGTCTCTAGATGCTGAATAACCTAGCTGTGTTAATACAAAAGATATATATATATATACATATAGATATATATTTCCCTCTTCTCCCTACCCCCTCCCCGCCACACACTCATCTTCTCCCCCCCTCCCCCACCTCCTTCCCCCACCTTCCCTTACGCATTCCTCCAAAGGTCGCACATGTGTTTTACCCTCCGTATGCCTCGTCGACTCGCCGACACTTTCACTCGCTACGGAAAGTTCAAAGACGCAACGAGTTCATCGGCGACCCATATTGGCGGGCGTGCGGGCGGAGGAGCCGGCGGATAGGCTTAGCTGGATCGGTCGTAGGGAATAGGCTCTTTCACTCCGTTGGTATGTTTTTTTTTTTTTTTTTTTTTTTTTTTGGGGGGGGAGGGGTGAGGGGGTGAGGTGGGTTTTGTTGATTTTGTGATATAATTTTTTTTATTTTTTTTCTTAGTTTCTGTCTTACACACTCTCTCTCTTTCTCTCTCTCTATGCCTCTTTTCCTTCCCTCTCTCTCCTACCCTCCCTCTCTTCCATTCTTCTTCCCTCCCTCCACTCCCTCCCTCCCTCCCTCCCTCCCTTTCTACGTTTTTCGATCTCTCTCTTTCCTTCTGTCTCTCTTAACGTACCGTCTATCCAGTCATATCTATAAATGTAAGTATACCTGAATATATGTGTACAAGTGTGTCTATGCCTACTAGTCCATAAGCCAATCAAAATGAACTAAAGTCAGCTAATAACCTTGTCTTTTAGCTCCAAAATGTCACCCGGTTAACCAGTCCATTTCCTCGTTAACAAGTGAACTTTTCGTAAATAAGTCGTGCATCTGGCAACGTTTCTACAACCGAAACTTCCTTAAACTTCCCCTTCCCTTAATTGATTCGAAAGTGTGACCATGATTATTGAAGTAATTAGTCTAGAATTGAGCTTTTGTGTTTTGCAATGATGGTTAAAATGGACTTAAAGACGTTGATTCAAAATGGTTTGTGTTTTTTTCGCTATGTAATTTTCAGTCTGGTTTAAGTGAGTACTTCTTACTTATTTAGACCGTGATTCATGAATAGCTATTAGAAGTCGCTGAATTTAGCTTTTATTTTCTCTCTCTCTCTCTCTCTCTCTCTCTCTCTCTCTCTCTCTCTCTCTCTCTCTCTCTCTCTCTCTCTCTCTCTCTCTCTCTCTCTCTCTCTCTCTCTCTCTCTCTCTCTACCTCTCACCCTCCCTCCCTCCCTCTCTCCCTCCCTCCCTTCCTCTCTCCCTCTTTACCTATCTCTCTATCTCCCTTTCTCCTTCTCTCCCTCCCTCCCTCTCTACCTTTCTACCTCTCTCCCTCCCTCCCTCGAGTCTACTTTTTTCTGGATAAAATATAGAAATAGTTTGTCGGAATAAGTCAGCGTTGCGGAAAGGAAAATGGGCGTATGGACAACGTAATGATGCAGATGCATAGGATAGCGTTGAGGAAAGGAAAAAGGCTAGATAGAGGA
The DNA here is from genome assembly GCF_977035675.1 of Penaeus japonicus. Taxonomy (NCBI): domain Eukaryota; kingdom Metazoa; phylum Arthropoda; class Malacostraca; order Decapoda; family Penaeidae; genus Penaeus; species Penaeus japonicus. Next base: position 15,671,962 of record NW_028234444.1, on the reverse strand, counting down.
CATTAGGAGAGAAAACAAATTTCGCCGGGATAGGACACGTGAATTTGCGACTTGCCGTAGGAATAGGAAACCGGATAGGGCTACAGCAAGTAAAACAAAAAACAGGCTTGAAATCAGAGTAGGTACTCACTGGGAATGGGAAGGGGCAGGGAGAAGGAAAATTCATTCGTAATTAGAACAAAAACTGGGGATAAGACAGGGCTGGAGGAAACGAAAGCGCATCTCTGGATAACGAAAGGACAGAAAGTACGTTCTGCCGAAGTAGGCTAAGGACCTGACAGGCAAAAGAAGGTTATGAGGAAATACGAAAGGAAGTCTACGTATCCTAAAGTAGGATTTGAGTTGCCCGGAAACAAAGAACAGGGAGAATTATTCAGTCTGAAGTAAGCCATTTATGATTTTTTTTTTAACATTTCTGAAAATCATTTTCATATAGAAAAAACATACACACTGACGACACTAGAACACACTATCTATCAACCATCAACCATTTTCCGGTTCGGTAGAACAGCAGACAAGAGCAACAACGCAAGGAAGAAGAAACTGACATCCGATTCTACCTTTGAAGAGAGAGAGAGAGAGGGGGGGGGGGATAAGGAGAGAGAGAGAGTGTGTAGAGAAGTGAGGGAAGGAGAGAGAGAGAGTGTGTAGAGAAGTGAGGGAAGGAGAGAGAGAGAGAGAGAGAAGGAGAATAAAAAAGTGAGGGAAGGAGAGGGACAGACAGAGAAAGAAAGATTTCCAAGCCTCCGGAAATGCAGGGAAAAGGGCAGGGTCAGCGGGCTCCGTTGGGAAGCCCTTGGCGTGTCTTCCCGAAGGTCGCCCCAAGGACTGGGTCGAGGTTAGCCAAGTGTGTGTCTTGGATGAAGAGGCAAAGGACTCGCACTCGTGTCTTGGGATGGTCGACTCTCAGGGGTCGTTCCGATGCGGATGACCATTTTGTGTGTGTATGCATATATATATATATATATATATATATATATATATATATATATATATATATATGTACCTATATGTATGTATGTGTACATGTATATATATATATGTTTACATATATATATATGGATATATGTATATATATATTTCTGTATGTATATATGTATATATACATACATACATGTGTGTGTGTATGTGTATATATATATATATTTTATATATATATATATATGCATATATATATATATATATATATATATATATATATATATATATATATATATATATATATGCATATATATGTATATAAATATATGTACATATATGTATAT
>NW_028234444.1:15620697-15625697 GCF_977035675.1 Penaeus japonicus | reverse complement strand
AAACGTGAAAGACAAATGAGCATCATGAAGCACATTATCTAGATTCCAATCCAAAGATGAAAGTATGGAACCCACAATATTTTCATCATAATCTATGTCGAGAATCTAACCTTTGAACCTCCAATACATTTCATAATCAATTCCACAAAGAGAAGAAAAAAGTAGACCAAAAGATACAGACGGACGGAAATACACGGACAAGTGAGCATCGATGTCACGCATTTTTGATACGCATTCGAATCCCATTACTCAATAGATTCCATGTAAACAATAGACGACTGGGAATGTCAAGGACAAGTGAGCATCGGCGCGTGAGACAGGAAAGCGTATTTACATTCGGTTCAGTGAAAGTAAAGTAGGTTCAGAAAAACATTCAGTAGTCTTGTGGGAAGCTAAGAGAGGGATTCCAACTTATGCATAATTTCAAGGACATTTTTGGGAAGGAATTTTACGGTCGAGAACGTCATTCATACGATTTTTGGAGGTTATAGTTTAGGAGGATTGAAACCTTTTATAATGAATAATGGAGCATTACGTAAAGCTAATTCTACACATTTATCTTTACGTTGAAGGTTGAAAAAAAAAAATCATAATTATAATCTTTTATTTAGAATTGGCTTTGTATTATATTCCATCATCATAATTCGTAATCGTAGTAGTAGTAATAAGAAAAAAATATAGCAATAATAATAATGATGACTACAGTAGTAATAATAATCATAATAACATCAGTAATGATAATAGTAGTAATAATGTTGATGATTATGATGATGATTATATTTATGATGATGGTGATGATAATGATAATAATTATGATGATGATGGTGATGATGATAATGATGATGAATGTGGTAATGGGTGTGTATAGGCAGAGGAGGTGGAAGGGGAGGAGCGGGATAGGGGGGAGGGGATGTGAGCTAAGGGTATGAGGGAAGGGGGAGAGGAGGAGGGAGGAGGGAGGTGAGAGGTGAGAGTAAGGGGAGGGAGAGAGGAGGAGGAGGGAGGAGGGAGGTGAGAGTAAGGGGAGGGAGAGAGGAGGAGGAGAGAAGAGGGAGGTGAGAGTAAGGGGGAAGGGAGAAAGGAGGAAGAGGAGGGGAAGGGAAGGAGAATAGAAGGAAAGAGGAAGAGAGGTGAATAGAGGACGTAAGAGATGATGGAGGAGGAAAAAGTAAGGGGGGTGAGAAGGGATGAGATGGGGGGGGGGGGAAGTAGAAGGAAGACGAGGGAGTACTGGTAAGGAGTAAAGAGTAGGAGGACGAGTAGAAGGGAGGAAGGGGGGAGGTCCGAGAGACACGAGGGGAGTGGGGAAGGACCCAGGCAGGGAGGGGGGAGGAGGGGGAAGGACCGAGGAAGGGAGGACGAAGGAGAGGGAGGGGGTGAGGGAGGGGGGAGGAGGGGGAACGACCGAGGAAGGGAGGACGAAGGAGAGGGAGGGGGTGAGGGGGGGAGGAGGGGAAGGACCGAGGAAGGGAGGGCGAAGGAGAGGGAGGGGTAGGGGGGAGGGGGGAGGGGGAGGGTCCCGTTAGGAGGCGAGCGTGGCCGTTCACTTTCTCCCGGACGCGGACGGGGGCGAGTCAGGAATGAGGCGACTCTTTCTTTGCCGATTATCCTTGACGCCGCTCTCCCTCTCTCGCTCGCTCGCTCTCTCTCGTCCTCTCTCTCTCGCTCGCTCTCTCTCTCTCTCTCTCTCTCTCACCATCTCTCGCTCCCTTTCTCTCTCTCTCTTTCTCTCGCTCGCTCGCTCTCTCGTCCTCTCTCTATCTCTCACTCTCTCTCCTTTTGCCTTTTGCTCTCTCTGTCCCTCTCCCCTCCCTTTCTCTCTCTCTCTCTCTCGTCCTCTCTCTCTTTCTTTCTTTCTCTCTCTCTCGCCCTCTCTTTCTCTCTCTCTCGCCCTCTCTTTCTCTCTATCTCTATCTCTCCATCTCTCACTCTCTCTCCTTTTGCTTTTTGCTCTCTCTTTCACTTGATTTCTCTCTCTCTCCATCATTCACTCTCTCTCCTTTTGCCTTTTGCTCTTTCTGTCCCTCTCTCTCTCCCTCCCCCTCCATCTCTCTCTCTCTCTCTCTCTATCTCTATCTCTCTCTCTCTCTCTCTCTCTCTTACACACACGCACACACAAACAGAAAAACAGATGGAGATAGAAATAAAGTAATAAAGAGTGAAAGAAAGTGCGAGATGAACAATCGAAAGAGAGAAAGAGACAGAAATGAGAGAGAGAGAAGGAGAACGAGAACGAGATGAACAACCGAGAAAGAGAAAGAGAGATAGATAGATAACTAGATTGATAGATAGATAGATAGAGAGAGAGAGACCGGGGGGGGGGGGGGACGAAATGAACAACCGAGAGAGAAAAAGAGAGAAAGAAGGAGAACGAGCTGAACAACCGAGAAAGAGAAAGAAAGAGAGAGAGAGAGAGATAGATAGATAGATAGATAGATAGATAGAGAGAGAGAGCGGGTGGGGCGGGGGGGGGGGAAGAAATGAACAACCGAGAGAGAAAAAGAGAGAAAGAAGGAGAACGAGCTGAACAACCGAGAGAGAAAGAGTGAGAGAGAGAGAGAGAGAGAGAGAGAGAGAGAGAGAGAGAGAGAGAGAGAGAGAGAGAGAGAGAGAACATTCTTCAGGTGCATAGCGAAGAGAGTCCCCCGAAGGGAAGTCCTCCCTAGAGAGAACTCCTTAGCGTGAAGTCCCTCGGACAGCTGGCCATTTGTCTTCTGGGAATCCCGCTCTGCCGTGGGATTCACTTGTTTCGGTTTGTTTGTTTGTTTGTGTGTGTGTGTGTGTGGAGGGGGATGCGTGTGTTTTGTTTGTTTGTGTGTATGGAGGGGGATGCGTGTGTGTTTGTTTGTCTGTGTGTTTGTTTGAATGTGGGTGGCCGCGATAGCGTGTGCGTATGTATTTGCGCGCGCGTGTGTGTGTATGTACGTACACGCATCGCCGTCTTGTCAACCCTCCCTCATCAACCCGACCTACAATTACCCTTATTAATAGACCATTTCCCAAACCACCTCCGCACTATTAGCCCGCCAGGTCCATCCCCCTCCCCCCTCCCTCCCCCCACCCGCCAAAGGTCCTCGCCACCATTTTCACCATAAAGTCATGAATGGCCTCACCATGGCCTCACCATACTCATCCCCGCTACGTGACCAGGTGGCGACAGGACGAAGCAGAGGCACCTAAATGGAGCCACTTGAATTATTCAAAGATGTACACTTTCTACGTGTATTTTTGTACTCATTGGGGAGAAAGAGACCGTTGGTGTGGGTCTTTCTCTCTCTTTTGCTCTCTGTCTGTTTGTCTCTCTCTCTCTGTCTCTCTGTCTCTCTCTCCCTCCCTCCCTATCTCCTATCCCCCTTCTCTCCTCTCCTCTCTCTTTCTCTCCTCCCCCCCTCTCCCTCTCCCTCCCTCCCCCTCCTCCCTCTCCTTTTCCCCTCTCCCTATCTTTCCCTCCTCCCAACTTTCTCTCCGCCCCCCCTCCCCATCTCTTTCTATCTCTCTCTCTTCCTCATTCACTTTCTTTTCGCCACCAAGGTCGCCCATCGAAGAATGAAAAGATCATTTTAAATCCATCACGAAAGTCAAGGGAAAGGACACAAGAAATATTGTTCTTTGGCGGGAAAAAGAAAGAGTAGACGAGGCACCCACGTGTGTGTCATTATTCCGATGTCTTTCGTTGCTTTTCCCTTATTGTTTCGTTTGTTCATCCGGGGCTTTTAGCTTTTTGGTTGTGCAGATATGGTGTTTTGATTTTTTTTTTGGTAGGTTTTTGTTGATGTTGTATACTTATACTTTTCTCTTGGAATTATGTAAAATTGTTTAGGTTTCAGCCACGGGTTAACGTTCAGAATTATGAGTCACTGTGTTTCGCTCACCTTGCCATTCTCCAAAGCACAGAACATGAATGAAACCATCCTGTCTTCGAACCCGTTAATCATATTCCTAAACTATACTCGTACATCCAAACTAGATCTTACCATCAATGCATAAAGATTATAAAACTTACACAAAGATCCTAGCAAGCCAGTAGGAGTAACAATAAAAGTAATATTAACCAGATTACAGAGGGATTTTGATGATAAGTGAATCTAAAGTCAGAGACGAGTGCAGAGTTTCGGAACAATGGTATTACCTCCTCTGATTCATTCACCTTTCTCGTATGTATTATCTTAGCTTACGAATACATTTTTTTTCTCAGATATGTATCTTCTTCTCTCTTGGATTATCGGTTTGTCTCATATATATTAATTTTCGTATTGTTTTCTTTAACCTAATAGATATCTTTACTCAAAGAATAGGGAAATAAAGATAATAAATGTAATTATTTTTAATAAACGTACAATTTCACTCTACTTAGTAAAATTTACAAATTAACACTTGATCTTAATCAATATGCAATCCTTCAAAGTAACTTTCTTACATGTATCCCCTTTGCAAAGTCTCAAAGTAGTTAGAAACGAGCAGTACTGCCTCGGAAGAAGCAAATAGCTGGGCATGACGCAGAATTAATTCACAGTCAGCATAACCAACCCTCTTTACATACCCCGAGCAAATTACTCACCATAGGATGAGTAATGGTGATGGACTAACCTCATAGCAACCACACCCACGAGGGAGTTCATTACGGAACGCCTCACGCGGTATCTCGGGGCTATACGGGGGTGTGGGTAGTGTTATTGGATGAGTGTGCTCTCTCACGCACGCACGCACACGCATGCACACACCCACGCACCCACGCACACGCATGCACACATACGCGCACACACACACACACACACGCACGCACACGCACACACGCACGCACGCACGCACGTACACACACACAAACACACACACACACACACGCACGCACGCACGTACACACACACAAACACACACACACATATATATATATATACACACATATACATATATACAAATACATATACATATACATAGACATAGACACAGACATACACAACCATTCCACCCGCCGTCACCTAAAACAAGTGACGATCACAGCT
>NW_028234444.1:15613197-15615697 GCF_977035675.1 Penaeus japonicus | reverse complement strand
GTGATTCCTTTTCGTATATAAGGCAGCATAAAGTGACTCAATAATTTTAATTTTAGATGATCCATATAATGATAATGATTTATTTAATGAATTAGTTAAAATTTAAGGACTAATGCATTAATAAGGTGAATGATAATGAATCAATATAAAAGGGATAATGAATAATAGTGATAATGATGAAGTAAAAAATAAAAGAGGATATTGATTATATTACAAGTATGTAATTTATAGTACTGATAATAGGGATGATAATTATGAATGATAAAAATATATACTAATAATGATAATGGCGATTATGATGGATGATAATAAATACACGAAAAAAAAAGAAAAAAAAACACATCAATTCACCAAAAACTCAAAATTTTACACAATATACCTCCCCAAAAAAATAAAATCCACCAATGATAGGACATTCATCAAAGATAATTTCCCGTGGTTGTCTCTTCCCTTCACATAAGCTCAAACCACCATATGAAAGAAGTGTAGTACAACCACAATAAGTACTGTTAAAACCGCCCCAAGGAAGACCATTGTGTGTTATTAAGTCCTACAGATGCTATTTTTTTTTCAACATTTTTTTTTCCTCTTTTTGGTAATGATGCAAGTATGCTTGTTTTATTATTGTTTATTATTTGTGTATAAAGAATTGATTACTATCTCTCGTATAATTATCCGTCTTGCAGCCATTATATTCGATGTATTGAACAGCTTGGTATGCATTTAAATTATCGTAAATATATTGACAAGATGGCTTTTTAAAAAACCATGTTACCTCTCCTGTATATGGCGCGTCTTTCAAACAAACCTAAAAAAAACAAAACAAAATGTCTTTTTTTTTTTTTTTATTTTATAAATTTTTTTATTTTTTATTAAAACTTCTATCTTCTATGTCCTTCCCCACTAGATTTGATGTATGGGTTTGCTAATTCGTTCAATCCGCACAGCACGCGATGGCTGTATGGACGAGAAATATATTGTATATTTCCCTTCGCGCTCCCGAGATATAATACTTTATGGGTTTTGTTTGTGGAACCGTGGTTGACTAATGAGGGTGATGCCATCGTGTTGGTGGTACTTGCGTAAAGTGAGAAAACTTTTGGCGTCACAAGAATTTTCATTTGAGACGGGGCAAGTTACTCTTCCTCAAGTCGACCAACAACTTTCATTGTAAAGTAACGAATGCAAAACCAATCATTACTCTTTATAGCATTTGCCTTTCATTTACATTCACCATTCCAATTTTGAAATGAATCAGAACCTGTTCAAATAGACAAAAGAAGCACAAGAAGTCCAAACCAATTTTCCAGTGCAATTTTCCCGCGTTTTCTCATCTAACGTAATTTTCCTCGAGATAAAAAAAAAAAAAAAAAAAAAAAAAAAAAATATATATATATATATAGAAAAAATATATATAAAACAATCATATAACACGATACAAACGATAAACTGATGTCTGTTAATTCACGTATAATTTACTAAACTAAAAAAATCTAATGTTTATAGATTAGCTAAAATTGAGAAAGCAAATGGAAAGATGACACACCCATCTTGTAATGGCATTTAACTTCATTATCTAACTTCTTTTCCTATTCTGTATCCAATCTAATCACGTTAATCTTCAAATTTCTTTCTCGTTTCCATCATTATTATCTTTCTTCATTTGGTTCCTTTTCAATACATTTTTGGTTACCTTTTCTTATACAATTATGGTAAATATATTGATCGTAATAATATAACTATGATGATAAACAATGAAATAACAAGAAAAGAGAAGAATGATAAAACCACAATAATAACAATATTACCAATAATCACGAACAATTTAATACACAAACAACAGTAAACAACAGCGAAATAATAGTGGAAAAATTACATTGCAAAGGCGGCGGTTTCATTGCACGGTTATTGCAAAGTCACATTAGTTATTGTACCAGCGCGGTGTTATTTATCTGTCGCTCAAACAACTGTTCCCGTTTATACGATAGAACAAAATTGCAAGATGATATGTGATAGAATAAAGCTACATGTATTATTACTGGATTATATATGATGCAACTATGCATGATTGCAGAGTCTTGAACGAAATGTATTGGTTAAGTGTATCAGATGTCGATTAACTATTACGAGAAGATGAGGTGATATATTGCAAATGTTTATCTTTTTCTTTGATTAGTTGCATGCAAGTATCTCTTTCTCTGTTTTTTATGCGTTTTGTTTCTTCTTGATGTTTGTTTGTTTGTTTGTTTGTTTGTTTTTTCTCCTATAGGTTAGTATCTCTCGTAATTTGTTTGATTGTTTTTTTTATCTCTTTTACTTTATATTCTCTCTGTTTTCTTATTTATCTCTTTATTTGTATATGTATGTTTATATGCGTCTGTCTATCTGTCTATTTGTCTGTCAACCAGTCAACCCAAAGCAGGAGAAAGTTTGTTTTTAAGTTCATGGGAAATTTTTAGATAACCTTGACGTGCACTATTGCTCCCCCTCCCCCTCCCCT
>NW_028234444.1:15610728-15613097 GCF_977035675.1 Penaeus japonicus | reverse complement strand
TGGTTTTATTTTGTGGATGTGGATTTTATTATATATGTATATATATATATATATATAGTCTATCTAATCTATCTATCTATCTATCTATCTTCTATCTTAGATATAGATATATAAATATATATATATAAGATATAGAAATATATATATCATATTTTTTTTTTTTTTTTTTTGTTTTTTTTTTTTTTTTTCTTTTTTTTTTCGAAGTGTCTTTGATTCAGTGTAGAAGTACGGCACATGAATTATATTTGGCATATATATATATATTATATATATATATATATATATATATATTATGAATACAGTATATATATCATGCATATACATATAAATATATTTTTTATTTAAACATTTTATAACTTTCCTTTTTATTTTGTAACATCATTTATTCCGGCTATTTCAACTATAAATTGCTCTTTATTATCCATTTTTGATATATCTCTCTTTCGTCTTAGTCTCGTATTCCGTTTTTTTCTGACCCTTGTACTTCTTTTTTGTCCTATTTTTCTTTCTTCACTCTATCTCTCCTCCATGTCATCTCATCTATTGTATTGACCATTATCCTTTAACCTATCCTCCAGCTTTCGTTCTCATTCCCTTTCCCTTCCTTTACCTGTCTATCATTATCCCCAATTCACCCTATTTACTTCCATTTCTTTCCAATTCCCTTTTCTATCTCCATTATCTGCCACCTTCACTTATAATTTTCCCGTTCTTTTAGCTTAGAGAGAGTTATAGATAGGAGAGAGAGAGAGAGAGAGAGAGAGAGATGCGGAGAGCGAGAGAGAGAGCGAGAGAGAGATGAGAGAGAGCGTGCGTGCTGCGGGGCACACACATGAGGAGACGAGAGAGAGAAAGAGAAACTGAGAGTGAGAGAAAGAGAGAGAGAGAAAGAGAAAGTGAGAGAAAGAAAGAGATAGAAAGAGAGAGAGAAAGAGAAAGTGAGAGAGAGAGAGAAAGAGAGAGATAGAAAGAGAGAGAGAAAGAGAAAGTGAGAGAAAGAGAGAGAAAAAAAGAGAGAGAGAGAGAGAAAGAAAGAGTGAGAGAGAGTGAGAGAAAGAGAGAGAGAAAGAGAGAGAGAAAGAGAAAGGGAGAGAAAGAGAGAGTGAGAGAAAGAGAGAGAAAAAACAGAGAGAGAGAGAGAGAGAGAAAAGAGAGAGAGAGAGAGAGAGAGAGAGAGAGAGAGAGAGAGAGAGAGAAAGATATATAGATAGATAGAGAGAGAGAGAGAGAGAGAGAGAGAGAGAGAGAGAGAGAAAGAAAGAGAAAGAGAAAGAGAAAGAGAAAGAGAGAGAGAGAGAGAGAGAGAGAGAGAGAGAGAGAGAGAGAGAGAGAGAGAGAGAGAGAGAGAGAGAGAAAGAAAGATATATAGATAGAGAGAGATAGAGAGAGAGAGAGAGAGAGAAGGGAGGCATTTCCCTTCCAATTATGATTTTCCCCGTTTCCTTTCGGCTACAAAGCAATCAGACAATTAAGTTAGGACATACAAACACACACACACACGCGGAGACAGGCGGTGCCAGCAGGTGTCTGTCTGTCTGTCTGTATGTGTGCATTTATGTATGCACGTGTGTGTGTGGTTGGGAGAGGGAGGGTGTGGGAGAGAGAGAGAGGGAAGGGGGAGGAAGGAGAAGGGAAAGAGAGAGGGAAGGGGAAAGAAGGAGAGGGAGGGAAGGAGGGAAAGAGGGAGGGAGAGGGAGGGAGAGGGGGAGAGAGGGAGGAAGGGAGGGAGGGAGGGAGGGAGGGAGAGAGAGAGAGAGAGAGAGAGAGAGAGAGAGAGAGAGAGAGAGAGAGAGAGAGAGAGAGAGAGAGAGAGAGAGAGAGAGAGGGGGAGACGGGTGGGGGCAGTGGGAGAAAGTGTGTGTGTGTGTGTGTGTGTGTGTGTGTGTGTGTGTGTGTGTGTGTGTGTGTGTGTGTGTGTGTGTGTGAAATACCTTTATCATTTCCTGTCTGAAGTAACACAATTAAACCAAACAGATCATTATTATTTTTAGCCCTAGGCTTTAATGAATCGTATGCGCATTTACGCCTAATTTTAGCGAATTAAACTTACCAAAATTATTCATATCTTCAGATTCACTAAAATATGGAGAAACAAAAATCAAATTTTCAGATTCTTCGGAGATATAGAGCAAAGTGACTCACAATTTAAGATCCATACGATATAATTATATTATTAATACTAATTGCATTAATAATGATAATGATGATTAATGGTAATGATAATTATGATAATAATAATGATAATGATAATAATAAGGATAATGACAATAATGAGGATAATGATAATAAGGATAATGACAATAATGAGGATAATGATAATAAGGATAATGATAATAGTATAATAATGATATTATATATGATATTAAATA
>NW_028234444.1:15593228-15600728 GCF_977035675.1 Penaeus japonicus | reverse complement strand
CCCAGCCTGACGAGTCGCGTATCTTCAGGTCTTCTGGAACAGGTCCAAAGAGGTCAGGAAAAGGACCTGCTGACCTGAATATGATTTGACGCGGTGGGATGTCGTGTTGGTGGCAACGCAAAGGATACCTGATAGGATTCGCATTCTGGAATATTGATAGGAGGATGTATTTGGTTTGTTTGTAGTGTGGATGGCTGAGGGCTTTGTTCTTGTGGGTGTGGATAGTTAGAAAGATAGAATAATTCATTTTTTTTCTTTTCTTTATTCTGTAAATACAGTCTATTCAAATCAAATTGATACATATAAACCTACAATGCAATGCAATTACAACTTATTTCCCTCGATAATTACTCTTCAATTGAACACAAAATGAATTCGTTTGTTCGTCTGCAACACGACCGTGTCCTGATATTTGTGTCGTGACACTGGCTTCGACTTTATTTTTGTTCTTGATCCTACGCCTTTTGTGGTATTAGAAAAATACAGTTTTGGATAGAAAGGTTAAGGTATGTTGTGTACTAAATGCATTATATAGTTATTAAATTGATTTAAATTGTATTAAATAAAATTAAATGCATTATATAATCTGTGTTTATTGGGAGATTATTGTATTTCTTTATTGACCCATTTAATCATTCTTATCATGGAGGGTAAGTGGGCGGGGGTGGGGGCGGGAGCGTTGCAAAAACTACCTACTGAAACTAACGCAATTGATCGATTTCTTATCTTTAATTCGTCACGTAATTTCCCTTGTGCATCTTTAAGTGAATATCAGCTGACTACTAATTATCAATATATATATATTTTTTTAACTTTTGGGACCATTTGCCGATATATAGACTATTATGGCGGCGCGTAAGGGGGGGGGGGGTACGGGGGGCGGCACATCCCGTGTAAATTACGTACCTGTGTTGTATCTTACTGTATCTTATTTTATTTTATTTTTTCGCTTCCTGAGGTTGGACTTAAAGGGAATATTTTTTTGGGTATCTGTCTCAATATTTATTCCAAGAATCAAAAACCCTTGTAATTGATATTATCCTTCATTTGTTTTAAATATTTATCAAGTTTCAAACCTAATTCTGAAATGTGTGTTTCTTTTTCTTACTCTGATTAACGTTAATTCATTTTTTTTCATATTATTTTCTTATTTCCATCATTCTTATTTTATTTGTTCTTCATTCTTTATTCTTAAATGTCTGTATGTTTACCTCTCTGCCTGTCTGTTTTCTAGATGCATCTCTCTATATTTACCTAAATATAAATCCATTTATTAATGCATCTATTTGCTTGATTGCCAATATATCTATTTAATCATATACGGAACTCTATCCGTGTGTGTAAGTGTATACATAAGTGTATGTATGTATCCTGTGTGTATGTACATTCTTGCTCCCACTCAGCTACCTCCTCCCCCCTCCCCCTAAGCATCCCCCCGACCTCCCCCTCCCCCTACCCCCTCCCCCCCTCTCCACCTGGCATCTGTGTCACTGAAGATAAGGTCACCCGCCGCTTGCAGTGACACCTGGTGACTGCATTCCGAAGCACTGGGTGACCTTGATCCGCGGAGGTCAGGTGCTTGGCCGCTTCTGCCGAGGGACTGGCACTCAAGCTGGGGTCATTTGTTTGTTTTTTGTTTTATGTTTTAGTGTGTCTTTCTTGCTTGGTTGTTTATTCGTGTCTTTCTGTTTCTCTACGTGTTCATGTGTATTTATGTGTGTGGGGGAGGTTGTGTGTGCGTGTATGCTTATGTTTGGAATGGGTGTATGTGTGTATTTGTAGCATATCTATCTATCTATCTGTCTATTAATTAATCTATCTATTTATATCTATATACCCATCTCCTCTCTCTCTCTCTCTCTCTCTCTCTCTCTCTCTCTCTCTCTCTCTCTCTCTCTCTCTCTCTCTCTCTCTCTCTCTCTCTCTCTATATATATATATATATATATATATATATATATATATATATATATATAGATATATATATATATATATATATATATATATATATATTAATATATATATATATATATATATATATATATATAATATATATTATATATATACATAAATATATACATATACATGTATATATACATATACATATATATATATATATATATATATACATATATAATATATAATATATGTTTATATATATATATATATATATATATATATATATATATATCTATATATATATATAATATATATATATATATATATATATATATATATATTCATACATACACACACATTTATGTACATATTTGAGTGCATGCGTATGCGTACCTTCCGTATCTCTGAAGCAATGTACTTACACTAAACCCAACAGTGATAGCCTCGGCTGTTGCTAATCTCTAAAGCAAGCGAGATTCCATGAGACTCGAGTGACCATATCCACTACGGACAGAATTGCTTTATGTTAGACGCTATATATATTTTTTTTATTATTTATTTATTTTTTTTGCATAATTTTATTTTGGATGTTCTTTCTTTCAAGGGGGATTTCATTAGCACATTTTTATGCACCATGAAGAAAGACCAAATTAAGATATGATTAGATAATTTAAAATATGAGGAAATTTAAGATATGAATTTAATGTGAGATATGAGGAAATTTAATGTAAAATATAAGATATGAGAAAAATCATTGACGATCTATATCATTCGTTATATTAATATAAAGGGAAATTTAGAAATATTATTACATGTCTTATGAAAGAGAGTTAATATATAAACGTCATTTTTTTGTTATTATTGATCCTGTAACTGTGATGATGAATTTAATGAACTTTATAATTTTATCTATAGATGAAAGTGACACTATCTTATGAGCCTGTTTTTATTTTTTATTTTATTTTTTCTGTTGATACGCTTTCCGTGCTACTTTGATATACATATATGTACTGTGTGTGCGTTAATGTGGATATTCACATAAACACTTTTTTTTTTTTTTTTTTATCTGTCTATCTTTTCTCCTTTTCTTTTCTCTCTCTATATATCTCTCTATGTCTTCTCTCTTTTTTTTTTTATCTTCTTTCTCTCTCTCTTTTTTTTTATCTTCTTTCTCTCTCTCTCTCTTTTTTTATCTTCTTTCTCTCTCTTTTCTTTTATATTCTCTCTCTCTCTCTCCCCTCGTTTCCTTCTCCTTCTCCTTCCTTCCCTCCCTCTCCTCCCTCCCACGTTCCTCCCTCATTCCTCCCTCATTCTTTCCCTCCCTCCTTCCTTCCTTCCTCTATTTACTTTCTTTCTCCTCTTTTCTTCAATTTTCTTCCCTCGCCAGGCCTGGAAGTGAGCGCGTTCCGTATACCGGGGTCGAGAGGCGCAGTATCGAGGTCAAACTTTCTCGCCGTCCGGGCTGGCTCTTCGAGACTCGCTTCCGTCTGCGTTTGTTTGTTTGTCTTGTTTGGCTGTGGTTTGTACTGGGTTGAGAGCCGAGGCTTCGTTTGGATTTTGATTGTTTTTTTGTTTGTTTGTTTTCTTGTACTTGGGATTCTTTTTGTGGTTGTTATTGTTGTTTTTGTTACTTGTTTTTCTTCTTTAACTTTTTTTACTTATTAGTTTTCTATTCTTGATATTTCTTCTTCTTATTTTTTTTTAGTCTTCTCTTTTCTTCTTTTTGATCTTCTCTTTTCTTCTTCGTCGTCTTTCTCTTTTACTTCTTCCTCTTCCCTTTCTTATCCTTTCGCATTTTTTCTCATTCCTCTTCCTCCTCCTTTCTCAGCTTCTTCTCTCCTTCCTTCCTTCTTCTCCATTATCTTCTTATTCTTTTTCTACATCTTATCGTTATCATCATCATTATAATTATTGTTATTATACTATAACTATTGTTTTATTATCATCATTATCATTATTGCTGCTATTATTACCATTATCATCATTATCTTTATTATAATGATCATCATTTCTATTATCGTAATCATTATTATTATTATCATTATTATTATTATCATTATCATTATTATTATTATTATTATTATTATTATTATTATTATTATTATTATTGCTTTCCTCGTCGTCACTGCTATTATCGTTATCCTTTTTATCATCATTATCACTTTTATTATCATTATCATTATCATTATTATCCTAATTATTCCTTTTCTCTCTCTACGTCAACCCTCTCCTCGGAAGGATCAATTTTGAGTCTTATTCCCCTAAGTAATAAAGGTTATCCCCGCACTACACCTGTTGCGTGGCTTAGCATTTTCTTCGCCCTTCAGCCAACTTTCTTCAAGGAACTTCTTTATCTTGGAGATGTTGAGGCCTTGTTTGTTTGTTTGTTTGTTTGTTTGTGTTTGTTTGTGTGTATGTGAATGTGTATGTGTCTGTGTTAGTTTGTTTGTGTATGTGAATGTGTATGTGTCTGTGTTTGTTAGTTTATTTGTGTGTGTGTGTGTTTGTGTTTATGTGTTTGTTTGTGTGTTTTTGCGTGTCTGTTTGTGTTTGTCTGTGTTTGGGTTTGCGTATTAATTCTCAAATACATACTAACAAAGCTCATATTCTAAAAGAAATTAAAAACAATAAGAAAACGTGGACTTTAGAAAAAAAACACCCAAACACCAAATTAAAACAACAAACAACTAAAAGGAACAACAAATAAACGAAGGTGAAAAATTAGAAAAAAAAAACTAACAAGCAAACAAGCAAACAAGAAAGTATGTTAGAGAAACTGAAGACGATTCTCTGCAAGGGGAAGGATCAACAGAATATGATTTGCAATATTTGCAACAAAAAATATATTTTTTTCTTTTTTTATATTTCTTTTAATCAATTATGTTAAATTACTCTCTTGTTGATAATGATTAAAATACGTGTCTGCTTGTAATATTTTTTGCAATGTCTATCTAAATGTCTGTAGTAATTGTTTGCAGTGTCTATCTAAATATCTGCTTGTCATATCTATCTAAATGTCTGTTAACTGTGTCTGCGTGCAATGTCAATCTCAACATCTGCCTGCAACGTTTGGCTGCAACATCTGTGTGAATTGTCTGCTTGCAATGTCTGGCTATGGTCTCTCTTAAGATGTCTGGAATATCAATTTGCACTGTCAGTCTGCAATATCTGATTCATTTTTCTGCTGTCATTGTTTCCGGCTGACTGCTTTGTGCATGTAGCTGTCATGTGGTTGTTCCTGTACCACATGCATGCGAAGATGAAAAGACATGCGCATGTGTCTATGCAACTCACATACGCACTCAAACGTGCTCTTTCTCTCTCTCTCTCTCTGTCTCTCTCTCTCTCTCTCTCTCTCTCTCTCTCTCTCTCTCTCTCTCTCTATCTGTCTCTCTCTCTCTCTTTCTTTCTTTCTTTCTCTCCCTCTTTTTCTCTCTCACGAATACAAACACACGCAAACATACACACTTATATAAACACACAAACGTACATAGAAAACACACACACACACACACACACACACACACACACACACACACACACACACACACACACACACACACACACACACACACACACACAAACACACACACACACACACACACACACGAGTACATACCCATACGCACATACGGACACACACACACGAGTACATACCAATACGCACATACGCACACACGAGTACATATCCATACGCACATACGCACACACGCTCACACAAGATTTTCCTCACCCCCCGAAGTGTTAGCGAAAGTTAGTGGTTGGATCATCCAACTCGCTCCCCTCCCCCCTTGCCCCCCTCCCCCCGCCGCCGCCGCCGTGCCCATGCTCCTACCCTGCTATCCCCCTCCCCCTCCCCCCCTCGTCCCGCCGCCGCCGCCGCCGTGCCCCTCACCTACCCTGCGATCCCCCTGCCCCCCATCAACCTACCCTGCGACTCCCATATCCTCTCCCCCATCTCCCCTCCCTTATCTCCCCTCCCCATCTTCCCTCCCCATCTTCCCTCCCCTATCTTCCCTCTCCCACCTCCCCTCTCCCATCTCCCCTCCCCTATCTCCCCTCCCCATCTTCCCTCTCACACCTCCCCTCCCCCACCTCCCCTCCTCCATCTCCCCTCCCCCACCTCCTCTCCCCATCTCCCCTTCCCCCTTTCCTCTTCCCTTTTCTCCTTCCTCTCCCATTTTTCCTTCTCCGTCTACTCCTCTCTCTACTCCCCTCCCACTCCATCTGCTCCTTTATTCTACTCTATCTACTCCTTTATTTATTCTCCCTATCTCTTTTCCTTTTCTCCCCCATCTGCCAAATCTACTCCCCTTCTACCCACCCTGTCCGCTCCCTCTTCCCCCTCCCTCTCTCTCTCCTTCTACCTTTCCTCCCTCCCTCTCTCTACCCCTCCCTCCTTCTACTCCTTCCCTCCTTCTACCCTCCTTCCAACCTCCCTCCTTCCTGCCCTATCCCACCCTGTCCCTTTCTCTTCCCCCTCCGCTCTCTCCTACCTCTCCACTTCCTCCCCTTGTTCTTTTTTCCCTCCTTATCTCTCCTTTTTTCCTCCCATCTTCCCTTTTTTTCCTCTTCTCCCCTTTATTTTTTTTTATTCCTTCCTTCCCTACACCTCCTTCCTTTTTCGATTTCTTTTCTACCCTTCTCCTCTATCTACACAACCCGACACCTACTCTACCCCTCCCTCCTTCTACTCCTTCCCTCCTTCTACCCTCCTTCCAACCTCCCTCCTTCCTTCTACTTCCTCCATCTCTCCCTCCTTCTACTCCCTCCCTCTCTCCCTTTACCCCTCCCTCTCTCCCTTTACCCCTCCCTCCTTCTACTCCCTTCCTTCCCTCCCTTCCCCCCCACACCCAATCTACCTCTCTACCCCCTCCCCTTTCCACCCATCTGCCCCGCCTCCCTATTTCTCCTCCCCCTCCCCCTCCCCCTCTCCCTGGCATTCATAACACGGCGAGTGATGAGAACGAACATCACGTATGAATGGCATTGGTTTTCTTGGTGAGGATGGTGGTGGTGGTGATGACGATGGTGAGGATGGTGGTGGTGATGAGGATGGTGGTGGTGGTGGTGGTAATAGTGATGATGATGATGATGGTGGTGGGAATGGTGATGGTAATGGTGGTGGTGATGATGATGAGGATGGTGGTGATGATGATGAGGATGATGATGATGGTGGTGGTGGTGATGATAATGAGGAGGAGGAAGAGGATAATGATAATGGTAATAATGAAGATGATAGTATTAATAATATCAGTAACAATAATAATACTGATGATAATTATTATGATAGTAACAAAGATGTTGATAATGATGATGATAATAATAATGGTAACAGTGACGATATTGATAATAATGATAACAATAAAAAGGATCACAATAATGACAATAACAACAGGATACTAATAACAACAACAAAAACAACAATAACAATAACATTAATGACAATATCAGTAACAACACGATAATAACAAACAACAAAAACAACAATAACATTAATGACAATAACAATAACAACAGGATAATAACAACAACAATAATAACATTAATAACAATAACAACAGGATAATAACAAAAACAAATAAAACGACGATGAAGAAAG
>NW_028234444.1:15585728-15588228 GCF_977035675.1 Penaeus japonicus | reverse complement strand
AGGGGGGAGGGGTAAGGGGGAAGGGTGGAAGGTGGAGGGGTGTAGGGGTAAGGGGGGAGGGAGGGGGAAGGGTGGAAGAGGGAGGGGGAAGGGGGAGGTGGAAGAGTGGAGGGGGGAAGGGGGAATGGGGAAGGGTGGAAGGTGGAAGGGTGGGAGGGGGAAAGGGGGAAGGGGGGAGGGGAAAGGGAAAGGGTTGGATGTGGAAGGGGGGAGGTTGGGGGAGGGGGGAAGGGGGAAATGGTGGGGACTTGAAGGGGGTGGCGGAAGGGTTGGATGTGGAAGGGGGGAGGTTGGGGGAGGGGGGAAGGGGGAAATGGTGGGGACTTGAAGGGGGTGGCGGAAGGGTGGAAATGGAAGGGGGAAGGGGGGGAGGGTGGATAAGGAAGGGGTGGGAAGGGGGGAGGTTGGGGGTTGGAGGTGGAAGGGGGGAAGGGGGAAATGGTGGGAAGTTGAGGGGTGGAGGCGGAAGGGGGAGGGGGGAGGTGGAGAAGTGAGGAGGTGGAAGGGGGAAGGGGGGAGGGAGGAGGTGGAAGGGGGGAGGGGAAGGGGGAGGGGGAGGGGTGGGAGGTAGAAGAGGAAGGGGGGAGGTTGAGGGGTGGGAGGTTTAGGGAGGAGGTTTAAGGGAGAAAATTGAGAGGTGGAGGGAGGAAGAAGAGAAAGAGGAGGTAGAGGAAGGAAAAGGATGAAAGGAGAAAAGAAGGAAAAGAAGAAGGCAGAAAAAGAAAACAGGCGTAAGGAGAAATGATGGAAGGAGGGGGGGGGGGGAGGAGGCGATGGATGGGGAGATAGAGAAAAGATGGAAGAAGGAAGTAGGAGGAGGTGTGAGATAAGAACGAGGGATGGAACGAGGAGAAAGAGAGCAGAAAATATAGAGGGAAGAAGCAAGGAAAGGAAGAAGAAGAGGAGAAGGAGGAGGAGGAGAAATATAAAAAAAAACGAAAGAGAAGTAGATGAAGAAGATAGAAAGAAATACGATCACTCATTTGTTTAATCAAGTGGAAAAAACTGGTTAAGAAAACAAGAAGAAGAACACAGGGAATAGGGAATATTATTCAAAGGGACACTGATTCTTAATTTTTTTTGTCTGATCTTATGGCCAACGGGAGGAAGTGAAAGTCCTTTTACTCTCTTTCTCTCTCTCTCTCTCTCTCTCTCTCTCTCTCTCTCTCTCTCTCTCTCTCTCTCTCTCTCTCTCTCTCTCTCTCTCTCTCTTCTTCTTCTTCTTCTTCTTCTTTCTTTCTCTGTCTCTCTCTCTCCATTTCCTTTTCGCTCATTACTCTCTCTCTTTCTTTCTCTCTCTCTCTCTCTCTCTCTCTCTCTCTCTCTCTCTCTCTCTCTCTCTCTCTCTCTCTCTCTCTCTTCTTTTCTCTCTCTCTCTCTCTCTCTCTCTCTTTCTCTCTCTCTCCCTCCTCTCCCTCTCTCTCTCTCTCTTTCTCTCTCTCCCTCCTCTCCTCTCTCTCCTCTTCTCTCTTTCTCTTTCTCTCTCTCTCTTCTTTCTTCTCTCTCTCTCTCTCTATATATCTGTCCATCTATCTATTCATCTCTCTCTCTCCTTCCCTCCTCTCCCTCTTTCTTTTTAGTCCTCTCTCTCGTTTCTCTTCTCCTTGTCTCTCTGTCTCTCTCTTCACCTCCCTCCCCTCTCTCTCTATCTATTTCTCTCTCTCTCTCTCTCTCTCTCTCTCTCTCTCTCTCTCTCTCTCTTCCTCTCTCCCTCTCTCTTTCCTCCCTCCCACCCTCCCTTCCCCCCTCCCTCCCTCCCTCCCTCCCTCCCTCCCTCCCTCCCTCCCCTCCCACCCTCCCTCCCTTTCCCCTTCCCCCAACAAGCGACAAACACAAATCTCCCCACCACACCAACAGCCAAATTCCTGCGCCAATGCACACGAAGAAATCTTCCGAGGAAAGGGACTCCGCACGCAAAAAAAGTATTTAGTACGCAGGGAGGCCAGCGTCTCGGAAGACAGTGAAACTCTCTTGAGATTAGGCACACATGGCTCATACTGCCTCCCTCATTCCCTCCCTCCCTCCCTCCCTTCTCTTCCTTCTCTTCCTTCCTTCCTTCCTTTCCTCCTCTCTTTCTTTGTCTCTTCTCTTCCTCCCTTCCTTCGTCCCTCCCTCTCTCCATTCCTATCTCCCTTCCTTCGTCCCTCCCTTCCTTCGTCCCTCCCTCCCTTTCTTCCTCTCTCCCTGTGATTCGTAACACTTATCTCCCTGTGATCCCTTCCCTCGCTCCCTTCTTCCCTCCCTCTCTCTCTCTCTCTCTCTCCCTCCCTCCCTGCTACTCCTACCCCCTTCCCTTCCTTCCTCTTCCTCCTTCGCTTTTCTTTTTTTTCACTCCCTTTCTCCCTCTTTCATTCCTTCTCTCCCTCCCTGCTATTCCTACCCCCTTCCCTTCCTTCCTCTTCCTCCTTCGCTTTTCTTTTTTTTTCACTCCTTTTCTCCCTCTTTCACTCCCTCTCTCCCTACCTGCTACTCTTACCTTTCCTTCCTTCCCCCTCCCCCC
>NW_028234444.1:15575728-15578228 GCF_977035675.1 Penaeus japonicus | reverse complement strand
CTTTTTTCTTTCTATTTCTTTTTCTTTCTTTCTCTTAATTTCTCTCTTTCTCTCTCTTTCTTTCTCTTTCCCGTTTTTTTTTTCTCTCTCTCTCTTTCTCTTCCTGTTTTATGTATTATTCTTTTATGTTTCAAAACGAATTTTCATACAAAGTTAGACTAAACTTTTGATGGAAGAAATAAGAATGAAAGAAAGAAATAATAATAAAAATGGATAATGTAAAATAGAATGCAGAAGATAATGCCAACGTATTAAATAAAAATTGGTACAGAAATACGCTCTAGTTATTAGTATTGAAATAGCAAGTAAAAATAAACCTACGGGTGAAAACCCCGCGTTTGACTTATGGTAACCATCCGTTTTCGTCCCTCATTTAGACCACGGTTGATGTCAGGAAGGGCATCCGGCCACGGGCAACACGACCTAAATAGAAAAGTTAAAATGTGATAATAACACCAACGCATCCATCAGAGGGCACGTGATGGGAAAAAAACTAATAGAACTGACAAAATACTGTTGTACATTTCACTATCAACACCACACGCCTTCTACAACACCGTATACTTGAGCACTCGGGGAGTCATACCGTCCTGGTGTTCATTTAAGTTCACTATCACCATCTGCCACCTGAAATCACCACTAATCCACTGGACATCCACTCACTCAAAATTATTCTCAAATTCGAACCTCTTTCTTACATGGACTTAACCTCGTCATCTTAGAATCATTTTACCTCAAGAATGAAACCAGTAGAGTCATCTTATCTCAAGAATGAAACCATTAGAATCCTTTTTATCTTAAGGATGAAGTCAGATCTTAATAACACAACTGCCATCACATTAAATACCCAGTGATTCCAGAATTTATTTGTAAGATTTTACATTTAATTTTGTGATTATTTTGTGTCATGTTAGTATTGTTTTATAACTCTCTTTTATTTGTTAATACGTTTTATTGTTATTTTTTATCATTCTTATCAATCATCATGTTTTATAATTGCTCTGTTCACTTATTTTTTACGTATCTCAAAAGGTGATAGTTGCCTTTTAGCTATTTTATCTTTCGCTTAACCTTCTTGCTGTTTGTGAACCCTTTTTACTCTAGATTGTATTCAAATTTTCGTTGCTAATCGGCTTTGCTTCTTACATTTTTTTTCGTCTACTTTTACCACTGAGGATGGATTTAGGATACTTCGAAACGTCTGAGAAATGAAGAGGATGTACGTAGCTGCGTTGCTGTTATATTTGTGTGTTTGTGTGTTTACATATATATATATATATGTGTGTGTGTGTCTGTGTGTGTGTATATATATATATATATATATATATATATATATATATATATATATATATATATATATATATATATATATATATATATATAGAGAGAGAGAGAGAGAGAGAGAGAGAGAGAGAGAGAGAGAGAAAGAAAGAAAGAAAAAAAGAGAGTTTGCATGCGTCTGCTCCTAATACGAAACCTGTATATGAGAATGCCGAATAAAAGCAAGACCTGAGATAAGACTTTTTCGAGGTGAAGGTTAAGATGCCGAGATTCTCCGTGAACTTGCTCCTCCACCCTTTCTCACAGTCACTCTTACGCGACTGTGAAAGTGCACAGTCATCTTGCTCTCGTCTTGCGGTCAGTCAGTTTCTGGGGGAGGGGGGACGGGGGACGCAAGGGGGAGGGGAGGGGATAGGGGAACTTGTCTGATGTTCATTTGTCGTTCTTACTCTCTCTCTCTCTTTTTCTCTTTCTCTTTTCTTTTTTCTCTCTCTTTCTTTTTTTTCTCTCTCTCTGTCTCCTTTTCTCTTTCTGTTTCTCCTTCTCTCTCTTTCTCTCTCTCTCTCTCTCTCCCTCGTCCTCTCCCTCTCTTCTTTTTCTCACCTTCTTTCCACCTTCCTTCTTCCTCTTCCCTTTTCTTCTTTCTTCTTCTTCCATCCCCCTGTTTCCTTCACGGCCCCAGCCCCCTCCCCTGCCTTTCCCTCTCTCTCCCCTCCTCCCTCTCTCCTCTCCCTATCTGTCCTCTCTCTCCCCTACTCCCCTTTTCCTTTCCCTCTCCCATTCCCCTTATCCTTCCCTCTCTTTCTCTCCCTCTCCCCTCTTCTCTCCCACCTCCTTCTTTCTCTTCTCTCCTCCCCTCACTTCTCCTCCCTCTTCCCTATACTCCCTCTCTCTCTCTCTCCTTTCCCCTTCCCTTCTCCCTATCCTTCTTCCTTCTCCCTCCCCCCTCCCCCCTCTTCCTTCTACTTCTTCTTTCTCCCCTTCTCCTCTCCCCTCTTCCCTTCCCCCTCATCCCCCACCTCCCCTCCTCACCCCCCCACTCCTCCTCACTCCCCCCTCCCCTCCTCACTCCCCCCTCCCCTCCTCACTCCCCCCACCTCCCCTCCTCACTCCCACCTCCCCTTCTCACCCCCCACTCCTCCTCCCCTCCTCACCCCCATCCCTCACCCCCCCCACTCCTCCTCCCCTCCTCATTCCCACCTCCCCTTCTCACCCCCCC
>NW_028234444.1:15525728-15538228 GCF_977035675.1 Penaeus japonicus | reverse complement strand
CCGACCAAAGAATGAAGCGTTTTGTGGTGTTACTTGCGCTCGCGGCCGTCGCAGCTGCATGGAAAGGACCCTTCAGGAAGCTCTTACCGAGTATCGGCAACCTCACCATCCCAGTTGAAGATTGGGAAGATGCCGGGAAACCCCTTTTCCTTACCCCCCTCTTGGAAGCCGGAAAAGTCAAGGTAATTGGTGCTTGAAGAGTAAGAGAGGTGTCGCTGTAGATGTGTGTATTATTTTGTATCCTTAACTGTGCTTTGACTTTGTTGTTATAAGAAATGAAAGAAAAATCATGAGGTTAGACTTAGAGTAAGATGAAAATGAAATAGATTCAGAGTAAAAGGGATATGATTTTGGATATAATGGAGGCATCATTTAAGATAGTGAGAAGTTCATATATTTATGATATAGATATGATAGAAATATCACATAAAACAATGAGATTAAATAAAATGTAATGTAAGGCCATAATTAAATAAGACAAAATATGAGAAAGCAAAATAAATAAAATCAAAGCAAGTCACATGTATATAAAGTTGCCAAATTGAAATAACATATGAAATAAAACCCTATTTTTTTCTGGCTGCAGGAGGCAAGGTCACTAAGTCGAGTGAGCATGGGCCATCGTCATGGACACAGTTTCTCGGGCTATTTCACCGTCAATAAGGAATACAACTCCAACCTCTTCTTCTGGTTCTTCCCTGCGAGAGTGAGTTAGTTATTATGATCGTTTGAATCTTGATGTTCAGTTGTTTATGGATATGTTTTGTTGGTCCTTGTGTGGGGCTGATAACCTTTGTTGTAGGTGCAAATGAATATTGTTTTATTGTTGTTGTTTTACTCTTCTGAGAATGTTTAAGTGTTTTTTGAGTTTTTGGTATTGTTAATGTTTTTTGTATTTATTTTTTATATTATTGTTATTATCATTATCTTGAACAATATTTTCTCTTCAGTAGTGATGCATTTCTTTATCATAGGATATGAACAGTTCTCACTGAATCTAGAGTTTATTTTAAGTTGCAGAAGTTAATGTTTTTGTGAATGACTTTATCCACCTGTTCCAGTCCAAGCCAGAGAACGCCCCAGTGTTAGTGTGGCTCCAAGGAGGGCCCGGTGGCTCGTCCTTGTTCGGTCTCTTTGCCGAGCACGGACCATTCACCATCGACCAAGACCTTCACATCGTTCCCCGCAAGTACCCCTGGACGAAGACCCACAATGTCCTGTACATCGACAACCCAGTAGGAACAGGTATGGTCTAGCCTTTTTGAACATTTTTTTTTTTTTTTTCTTTATCTGTTCCTCTCATATGTTGGAGAGGATGAGTTTGTAACAGCATGTGATGTTAGTATATGAATATATTAGTTGTAGTGTTTTGTATGATCTTGGTTTGTATAGTATTAGGTATAGTAGAATGTGAAAATGATGATTGTGAAATGTGAGAGGTGATTGCATTTTGAAATAATCTATTTTTGGTGTGGCATTTCGAAATACTCCATATATAGGATGTAAGAACTTTGTATGAGATTTGCTTATGACTAGTCTGTAAAATTTAATTTCTTTGTCTTTTAAATGCCTTGATATTATGCCCTTGACTTTCATTATTTGATTTTCATTATTTCATTATTATATATATTTTCATTATTTCATTATTTAATTATTTCATTATAACCTTGACTTTCAGTATTTTTATTTAATTTCCAGGATTCAGCTTCACTGAGAATGACGCAGGGTATGCCAGGAATCAGACGGACGTTGGGCGAGATCTGTACGCAGCTGTATTGCAGTTTTTCACTCTCTTCCCGGAACTGCAACGGAATAGCTTCTTTGTCACCGGAGAATCGTATGCTGGTACGTTGGAAAATTGTAATGATTTGATGAGTTGTTCTCAGTTTTTTTCAATGCTTTGTAGTCCTCATGTTTTATTTTTATTTGTGATGTTGGCTAATAAAAGGTTAATTAACATCATTCTCTGTTTTATGCCCCATTATTTGGAATTTTTTAGATTATTGCCTTGTCACTACAGATAAGAGGGAGCATTAGGTCAAGTAGTAAAGTTATGATATATGATTGTTATTACTATTATTATTATTATTAATATTATTATAATAATAATAATAATAATTATTATTATTATTATTATTATTATTATTATTAGTAGTAGTAGTAGTAGTAGTAGTAATAGTAGTAGTAGTAAGTATTACTACTATTATCAGTATTATTATTATTCAATTATTTTGTTTTGCATAAAAAATATAATATGTTATGTCTTTTGATCATCATTGTTTATATATGTAAATATTCTTTTACTCATGTGCACATGTTTACAGGGAAGTATGTTCCGGCTTTGACGTACACCATCCACAAGGAGAACCCGACAGCAAAGCTCAAGATTAACCTGAAAGGTCGGTTCAAAGTATTGGCTTTAGTTGATTTTTAATAAAGGGTTTGTTAGTCTGTAGGAAAAGGAATGAATAGTTGTGTGTTTGTTTGATTTTGATAGAAATGGCTCAAATTGATCATGATTAGTAACAACTTTTAGGGGGCTTTTCCTGTCAAAATGAAATGGTATATTTTTATATGATATTTCCTCTTTGTATCCCTGGAAGGAAATTGATATTATTAGAGCCTTTGGGTCAATTTTTGAAGTATCTGGATGTCTTTTGCTTTAGGTTGGTGTTGGAAGCATTTGAACCAACAAACAGTTTTTAATAAAATCTCTTTCATTCCCAATCTCTGAAAACTATTTTTTTCTAATTCAGTCAAGGAGTAGGCTGAAATAGGTAACTAATTACAAAAATTATAAAAGAGACCCCCCAAAAAAAAGAAGTAATAAAGATAACAAAAAATGTAAAAAAAAATCACGTTTGATGAACCCCACCATAAAGATATATACATAGTGATGATAACAACGATAACTTTCCAAGCTATGCAATACCCGAAGACACATCCAAACAATAATCTTAGCACTGTCCCCCGTCCTGACCTTCTAATCTCCTTGCGATTCCCAAAGGCATGGCGATCGGCGACGGCTTGTGTGACCCCGTGTCCATGGTCGACTACGGGGACTTCCTCTACCAAGTGGGACTCATCGACGACTTGGACCTCGTTTACTTCAAGGAGGAGAGTGCAAAGGCTGTGGATTATATCAACCAACAGGAGTGGATTAAGGCCTTTGAGGTGATGAGTAGTTTTCTCTTGTTGTTGTTGTTTTTGTTTTTTGTTTCTTTTTCTTCTTTCTTATTTCTTCATCCCACCTGTTCCTTTTTTTCTTTATTTGTTTTTCTCATTTCTCATTTTGATTTTTTTCTATCTTCCTTTTATTGTAATGAAATGGCTACCATTACTAGGCCATTCTCATAATAAAAGTAAAAAAAGCACAAACCTGACATTGGAATGTTGGCTTTTGAATATAATAACTATTTGTACTCTGTGTGGAAATGCAGATAGGATTATGATGATGACACCTATAAGGAACTGTCTGTGTAATTATTTACTTTTGAAACTTTAAGATGACACGTTAATTGTTCCTTGAATTCAGTGGAAAGTACTCGCTACAAGTAATAAGTTGTGGAATATTAGAATGATAAAGTTGGTATTATAATTGAAACAATGTATTTACTGTTTTATTTCACAGCTTGGATACTGTTATTTTGATGATATCATATAAAAGTGATAAATGTTAATCTCTGCTATTATATTGATTAGAAAGTAAAACAAGGATGCGTGGTGTAAAGCCAGATTGAACAGGAGAGTACAACTAATGGCAGGGATACAAGTGGCTGTGTGTATATATAATTTGTGATCATGTTTTAGAGGGTTTCCAAACTATTTACCTTTCCTTTGTGGCTGTAATCTGAATATGGCTTAGCCTGATATGACATGCCATACAGTAGGATCTTAGGATGTAATTGTTCAAACATATCTAAAATTTGTAGATTTGGATTTTTGTAGATATGTGTTTTTTTCACTTGAGTGAACCTGGAATTAGATTAGTTGCTTTGAAAAAAAAGAAAATAAGGTGGGAAGAATTCCGATGGAATTAAAGGTGTAGTGCTTTGTAACACAGACCTTTCATTAAAGAATAATTTTGACATCTCACTCAACAGGTGTTCGATAGTCTTCTGAATGGAGACAAAACAGAAGGTGCATCATATTTCACCAATGTTACTGGACTTACCAATTACTTCAACTTCTTAGCCCAAGGAGAACCCAAGGTATGGTCTGTGTGTCATGGAAAACAATTTTAGGAAACAACAAAATATTGTGCTATGCAATGTTTAATAATAATATATATATTTTTTTATTGTACCTGGAGTCCTTTATTTTTCATTTATTTTCACATTTATGAATTTATATGTGTAGAAGTGGAAACTATTTGAATGATAAGATAGAAATGAAGAAATATGACAGGGAATAAGGAAGCTTAAGAAAGTACAGAAACTTAATGCCAAATGCTTGGCTGCTGTGACTGAGTGGCCATAAGTGAGGTCATGCACTGTTAGTATGGTTATTTTAGTTGTTGCTTATTGTTCATATGCAAAGCAAACAGTCCTAACTCTTATTGGCAATGGGTTAAGCATAACTTTTTGTTTTGTACAGTATTTGTTTTCAGTCTCTTATTTTTATGTTGCTATTTGTAATTCTATTTTTAGATGATAGGTAAAAATGCCGTCCTCCATCCAGGACAATTAATGTTAAGGTCATACATTTTCTGGGCAGGACATGGGTTACTGGCAGCAGTACATCAACCGACCTGGCGTGCGAAGGGCCATCCACGTTGGTAACTTGACCTTCCACGATGGCTCAGAGGTGGAGACTCATCTCTTGGAGGATATCATGAAGAGTGTGAAGCCTTGGATCGAAGAGGTATGAAGGATTAAAAATAAAAGAAAGTATTTGCTGCAAATTTTTGGGTTTTGGTGGTGTTGTACAGTATCAAAACTTGGAAGCATCACCAATACTTTTAGAATTTACCCTTTCATGGTTTTTCTATGTCATAGAATATATTTCATGATCCTCTTTCAAGTACCAATGTAGTGGGAGATATGTGCCAAGTCAGTTCTATGAGTGTCTGTCATCTTTCTTATTAACCCTCTCTGGACGGTTGTTACACTACGGTACAGCGCATTCAAGGCCCGTTTGCTGGGTGACGCCATACTGCGTCGTTTATTTAACTGATTTAGGCCTATGCGTTCGAGAGCCCCGGCATTGTCACATGCAAGGCTGGAATGCCCCCGTCGTGAGTGGGTTAAGATGCCACTAGTAAGGAGCTTTCCTATTGGTAAGTTCCCAGTCACTTGAGGTGATGGTAACTTGATGAGATATGGCCACATTGATTTTTCGTAACCATCAATAGGTTTGAGATTTCTTGCATTTATAAGTATATATGATGAAAAATTCCAATTACTGTAACTGGTAAGAAAATGGCTGCACAGCTACTGGGAGTATTTCTAACGGCAAAACATAGGGTACTGCTGAAGTAGAATACTATTTTGTGATGCTTTCCCATCGATTATTACTATTTCTTGAGATGTTTTGCTCTATAAGATCTATTGAGGATTTTTAGATTGGCAGAGTGATTGAGATTTTTTCAATGATATTCAACACCAAATATATTTTATGTAGTTGCGTTGTTATACATTTCTTTCAAACATTAAACAGATTGATATGAATGAGAGATATCCCCCAAGACAGGTATTGTATTTTTATGTCCTAGATATCTACAATGCATAATATATCCTCCCATCTACAGCTAATGGATAACTATAACGTGCTGATATACAACGGGCAACTCGACATCATCATAGCCTACACCCTGACCGAGAACTTCCTCAAGAGCCTCCAGTGGAAACACGGCGAGGAGTTCAAGAGTTCTGAGCGGTACATCTGGCGCGTGGATGACGAAGTGGCTGGGTACGTGCGAGAGGTCCCAGGGTTTGTCCAGGTGATGGTCCGCAATGCCGGTCACATGGTCCCGTACGACCAGCCGAAGTGGGCCTTTGACATGATCAGCCGTTTCACGTCGGTCAAGTCCTTCTCAGGGGTCTAAGGCCTCCGTTGGGAGTGTGGCTGGCCAGCCGGCTGGGCGTAATTGCTCGGCCTGATGGAAGACCATGCTTAGAGTGGTGATATTACCCGTATGGTGTGGGGTCGGGAAGAGGAAGGCTCATAGAAATTTTGCACTAATCATTTCTGACTTACTGATATGTAGTCTTTAAGAGAGTTTTATGGAGGAGATAGATTTAGCCATACTTCAAAGGTTGTATTGATACGTATTGTACACTGTGATATTTGCCAGTGATTTTCTTTCCTTCTGCAGCATTCATTTTCTCTATGATAATATGCTCAATAGGTATTCACATGACATGAAAGAAAAAGATGAATAGATGACAAATTGATAAATAAACACTAGTTTATTTATTTATTATATATTTAAACACTTATTTCAACATTATCACATGATGAATGCTGTTGTGTTTTACATTAGCACTATCTGGTATATTTTAAAGTCTAGTGTAATACAGTAGTGTAATGTATATTGTCCTTATAAAAGGGTTCAACAAGTAATACATCTTTCTTCCATGAACAGTATTCACATGCTTCTTAACCACAAAGAATATTACTGATCAGACAACATAAAGATACATAAAATTCCTATTTGCTTATCTTGGAAGACCTAAAGATGGATTAGATATGATATCAAATTAAGTCTTGAATTACTTGTTGCATATTAGCGATAATACTCATTAAGAAAAGTATTATTTTTTCACTTTGATTGTGATTAATGATAAAACAAGTAAAAGAGATCTGTTTTATTCAATTTAAAGTAAATTGTATCGTATTTTTTGTAGGAACAAAATAAAATAAGTTTCAAAATGTGTATGCATTTTTCTAATAGTGAGAAAAGTCTCCTTGTTTTTATCTATATGTATATCAATGGAAACATATAAATCTTGGATATATTATCAAATTGTTTAATTATAAATAACATTTACAATGTATCTCCCAAAAGAGGGAATCTTAAAACCAGAATTAATATGATATATTAAGTCATTTTGAAATACTTTTTTTTTCCCAAGATATTTATACACATTATCCAAATCAGACTTGATATGAACTTTATTCTAAGCTCAATATTTCAGTAATCATTTGATATATTATAGTATTATCTTATGACTTTTTGTTTAAGCATGAGTTTCAAATGAGACAATATCAATAAATATTTAATTATCAATATGATTCCAATGTGTATTTTTGTGATGAAATTAATATTTTTATTCAGTAGTATTCGAAACTATTTTCCTTATAAATGTTTATATCTGAGTAAAAAGAGAGAGAAAAAGGAAGAAAAAAGAAAAATAAAGAAGAGAAGAGAGAGAAAGGAGATTGATATAGATATAGATACTGATAAGTGATTTTTATGTCAATCTTTATATTCTTGATATCAATAAGGGTTGGATTAATTCACTTGATTTGTGTATCATTTATTTAAAGTACGAGCATTACAATAGAATTTCTAAAAATAAATTTGAAAACGCTTTGATTGTTGTAACTGATTTATGTCCTGATACGGTGTCAAGAGCACTTTTGAGTAACCATGTATAAAAAAAAAAATACAGGCCAATATTATATACAAAATGCACAAAAATGTATATGACTGAGCGTGAATGACAAGATTTTTTGTAACATTCTATCCAAAAAAAGAGAAAAGAATAATTTAAATGCTCAACAGAAGTAAACAAGACACAACACAGTCTCCTTGTTTGGACACAATCTGTCCATTTTCTCTTGTGTTACATTCGTTACATAACCAAGATCCGAAACCAAGTTACTCTTGTTGAGTGACATGTCAGTGCTTTGCTTTACGAATTTCCCAAGCGCTTCCGCGACAAGGGAAACCGAGCCAACAGCTGACAGTCGACTTAAATTTTCTTCGGAAGTAACGAAATTCCGGATCTCGTCGCAGTCAAAGTCTTCGGCCGCGTCCAAGTTGCAGAAAAGATGTCTCAAAAGATGACTTCTTCACGTCGTCGCTCACTTCGTTTGGACGTTGTTCTTTTTTTTTTCTTTTTCATAAGAGAAAATAAAAATGTTGCCCGTATTACGCCTTGACGTCAGCAGTCAGTCGAAACCAGATATCGCCAATACGAAATAAAACAAACTTGTCTTCTTATCTACTCGGGGAGTTATGTAGGATAGCTATGATTAAGTTTGGAAAGATATTTATGCCTTTTTTCCTTCTTATGGTTATTTTACTTGTCTTAGGATGAAGAATTATGTCCGTCAGGTGTTTAGAAGTCGTCCGCTGCCTTCTTCAGCATCCTTCTCACCTGAAAATGCCGTAGAGAATCTATTAATATTTCCCGTCCCAGAAAGTCCTTAGAAAACGAGTCTATCTGGATGTATTTTCTTCAATATTTCGTAAATGAATGAAATAATCGACAATATATTCTACATGATATTCACTCTTTTGTCAGGTTTAGTGCGTGTTTTTAAATGAAGAGGAAAAAGAAAAAGATAAAGCTTAAAATAAAGAGATGATTAAAAAAGACACGAAAAAGCCAGCTGCGAACATGCATTCTATTAGGAATATTTTGTGTTGTACATTATAAACCTATTATTTTTTCCTAAAATATCTACGCGTTCTGTTCATATTACTTCATATTACTTCTCCAGTTTTACAGATTCTCTTTAATCCAATTCGTCTCACAAACTCATCAAAAACTTTCTCCATACTTGAAACAAGTAGATGTAATCTGTTGAACTGAAAGAGCCGTGAAAAAAAAGAGAAAGAAATTCTTCCTCGAAAGACTTCAAAAGCAACTAAAGTGAAGACGAAGAATAAAGAAAAAAAGGAGCCAGAGAAGACGAAATACGTAGTTTATTCAAGGTAGTGGTTCACCTTTAACTGGTAGACTGATTAAAGCAATTGGTGCTCTGCCTTCCCGCCAAGGTAACCCCACGACAGATAAAAGTTAGCTGACTGAAATAAAAAAAAAGAATATTCGTTTTTTTGAATTTTATCACATGCTTAGAATGGAATGGAAAACAAAAAAAATAAAGTTAAAGCTGTTTGTTTTTTTAATTTTAAAGGGTGGGGGTTTGTTTAGGTTTGAGTTATTGAAGCAAATGCGATTATATATATGTTAGTGGTTAATACAAGCGATAAATCTCTTGTTTTTTATTTTTTTATTTTTTTTATTCAAAGGCGAATCAGATTAGTTTCGTGTGTGTGAAGAAGCATTTTGGAAAGTCGTGTAATGTGTAAAAAACACTTCAGCACTCGGAACACTACATTACAAATAGGAAAAATAGAAAAAAAAAACACACTAACCAGGATAAAACAGCCAATGAGAAGGTAAACGGAATCCATAACTAAAAAGCTCACGTTTAAGATAGTCACATTTTTATTTACTATTACCATTTTTTATTGAACCAGTCGGGAAACGATCGAATTCACATAAAGAATGATAGAAGAGGCATAAAACAATGTTAAGTCTCTAGAACACGTATTGTATCTAGAAGTGTTTTAAAACTCAAGAAAAGCCAGAAAAGAAGAAGAAGAAGAAAAAAAGAAAGAAAGTGGCGATAAACGTAGATCAGATAATGAAGAGAAGAAACAGAAGAGAGAGAGGGAGGGAGGGAGAGGGAGGGGGAGAAGGAGAGAGAGAAAGAGAAAGAGAGAGAGGAGGAGAAGGGGAGAGAGGAGAGAGAGAGAGAGAGAGAGAGAGAGAGAGAGAGAGAGAGAGAGAGAGAAGAAGAGAAGAGCGGAGAGTAGAGAGAGAGGAAGAGAGAGAGTAAGAGAAGGAGAGAGTAAAAGAGAAAAAAAAACGAGAAAAAGAAAGAAAAGCAAAAGAAGAAGAAAGAAGAAAAAAGGAAAGGAAATCAAAAGCAAAGGAAAAGGAAAGAGCGAAAAATATTGAAAATGAGAACGAGAAGGCGAAGAAAAAAGACTTAAAACGGAAAGATTTTTGGACGAAACTACTGATCAGAAAAGATAACGAAGGACATAATTTTTTTTTCCAGAAAAGAAGAAGCGAAAGACAGGTTTTTAAGAGAGTACAAAGAGGCCTTGGGTAGCCACGACGGAAGCGAAAGATACTAAAATCTATCTCAGTTCAGCAGCAAAATGTCTAAATTCGACTACAGAATATAGAAGCCCCTCAAAAAAATAAGAAAGCCAAGAAAAACATTAACAAAAACGAGAAAAAAAAACAAGGGCTATGTATACAGAAAGTGCAGCAGTCTTCTATAAACCAAAAAATAATATTGGAACGCGTCCTGTAGTTCGTTTGTTTCTCTCCCCCTATTTTTTTTTAGCCATCGCACTCGACTATCGGGTTCTAAAGGACATACCCGAGAGGAGGCGGTCATAGTCGAGTCTTCCTTGGCCAGGGAAGTCATCTCGGAAGACGATTGAGCCAACTTGGAGGAGGTAAAAGAAGATAAAGTGTCACCCGCCGCAGCTACTTTCGAAGCAACTGACGGGGACACCTGGAGAGAAAAGAGCTGCTGAATGATTTATTTTCTATTTTTTTTCTCTCTTTCTTCTTTTTTTTTTATTCTAATTATGTTTACTGTACCTCAGAGGATGATGTTTCTGTCCTTAGACAAGATCTGTGGTTTTCTTTGTTGTCGTTGGGAAAAATATAAACACAAGGAGGCACAAAGAGTGATCTTGTATACCCACAAAGATGTAAAATTCTAAAAAAACAAACAAAAAACATATTGCAACAACTCTTATCATACTGATTTTCCTTCAAATAATTGCGATAATTGTAACATTTGTCCCAAGATATAATATACCTTGAACTGGCTGTACCGTTGCAAGAATCAAACGCACTTTTTGTTTTGTTATGGATTCGATAACCTTAAAGGGATAACCACAAAGCCATTGAAGTCCTGTTCAAGGCAACGGCTCGCTTACAAGGAGGGTTGGAAAGGATTATGAGCAAATATTTATTAATCCAACATGCAGAACTTACGAAAAATTTGATTCTTATAGGAGCGGTGCGCAAAATTACAGCTGGAAATTGAGAAAATGGAAATATGATGAGCATTCCTGAATTTTGATCTTATGAATTAAGTAACAAAAAAAAATCCTGTTTTTGTTTAACAGGCTGACAATGAGACATTGACGATGGACAAACGAACAAATAGACGAATCACTGCTCATAATTTCCATTACCATATTCTCTGCAGAAGCATAAGTGATAAAGCTGAGGAGAAAAGCAGGTATTTTTTTTTTAATTGTTTTTCTCTTCCTTTCTGTATCAAGCAATCCTCAAATACGGGGTAACTTACATGCAAAGAAACTTTGAAGCTGATTTATATGCGGTTCAAAAATTTCTGCAAGAAAGAGCACAGTCATTGAAAATCAAAAGACATGGAAATGAATGTCGTACATAATGCTTAAAAAAAAGAAAATAATAATATTATTATAAACACATTCGCCCCACGCAGGGACGAATTGGTACCAGGGGCCAAAGATAAATAAGTTTAGAGGTTTCTCCTTAAGATCTCAACAGCTGGTTACAGTATTTTAGGTGTCCGCTGAAGAAACCAGCATATGTTGATTTCTTATGGAAAACTCGGGACAACTTTCATTCGGTATTTACATCTATGACTGCAAGGAAGCAGCGTTGATGTCAGTTTTAATAAATGATCATTATCATGAATTTTATTCTCATCAATGATTAGAATTTTCTCGAAATTTATAAATCACAAAAAAAGTAATGTAAAAAGAAAATACCGTGGGAGAGAGAAAAAAAATGGCACGAATGGCAAAAAGTAAAGAACAGAACGGAATGAAAATATAAAAATTAAATTATTGTAGACTGTGTCCTTTTTAAAACCGCTGGAGGAAGATGCCGGGAAGAATTCTCGATGGCGACCTCTGGATGTTAACTACTGTTGAATGAAAATACGTAACGGCCATTTTATGAAATGGAAGTCATTCACTTGAGAAGATTAACAAGTAATTGTAAGTTAGGGTATATCAATGTAGCTCTTTGGTGTATAACTTGATACAGATGTGGCCTATCATATACATAAATATATGTATACATTGATGAATGTACACTGAGTGTCATTCATTTACCGAATTAATTGCCTCTATTATTTATAAACTTGAAGGGTTAGGAACTTTAAGGTGGCAATAACTGTCTGACAAAAAAAGCTTGTCTGCTTCCATGCAAGACGTAGTATTGAATTAGCTAATCTTGAACAAGAAAAATCATTCGCGCTTTTGATATAAAATGAAAAAAAAAAAAAAAATCGAAAAGGCCTTTGACCCCTGTTACCTCTCGCCCAACCTGCGTGGAGGTAAAAATAAGGCAGTTACAGCTTTATTGTGTATATGTCTATTTCCTACAGCTTGTTTGGCCCCATGCTTGCTGCGCAACGAGCTTATTCTTTTGTTTTTTTTTTGTAAGCTCTGACGTCCCGAGACAAAGAGTGTGAATGAAACACGTGTTAGATCATTTTTTATGAATCAACGACCA
>NW_028234444.1:15488163-15490663 GCF_977035675.1 Penaeus japonicus | reverse complement strand
AAAGGTTATGAGGTTAGTTTTGTTTGTTTGTTTGTATTGGTTTGTTGAGAGGGGGGAGGGGGGTGGGTGGAGGGAGAGAAGGAGGGTTGGTAGAGGGAGAGAGGGAGGGGTGGTGGAGGGAGGGGGGGTAGAGTGGGGGAGAGGGAGGGAGGGGGGGGGGTTGAGAGAGGGAGAGGGAAGGAAGGGGTGAATGGAAAGGGGGAGAGGGAGGGAGGGGGTAGAAAGAGAGAGTAAAAGATAAATTGACACGTAGATTTAAGGTAAATCAGCGAGTCAGAATATTAGAGATGGAGGAAGAGAGAGAGAGAGAGAGAGAGAGAGACAGAGAGAGAACGAGAGGAGAAGAGAATAGAGAGAAGAGAAGAGAAGAGAAGAGAAGAGAGAAAGACAGAGAGAGAGAGAGAGAGAGAGAGAGAGAGAGAGAGAAAGAAAGAGAAAGACAGAAAGAGAGAGAGAGAGAAAGAAAAATGAAAGGAATGTGACATACAGGAAAATATATATCATCAGATCTATATACAATACATAATATATATATATATATATATATTATATATATATATATATATATATATATATATATATATATATATATATATATATATACATACATATATACTTATACATAAATAATCATAGATTGAAATAACCTTCATATCAGAATGCGTGTTCGTGAAATCACCATCGACGCAAAAATGGTGTCTAATGGTGTCCAAAATCCGAAAATATTGTGCAATTGGCAAAAAGGAAAATGCAACGATAATCGCAAACTTGTGACCTTCATCATAGAGAAATTTCATATCACCGGATTTGTTGCAATGTGGAATTTGTGCATCATGCAGGATCACTGTGATATGATGTTCGTTTCTGGGAAATTTGGGTTATCATTGTTGTGGAAGAAACGAATGAAAATAGAAGGAAGAAGAGGAGGAGAAGGCTAAGAAGAAGAAGAAGAAGGAAAAATAAGATGGGGAAGAAGAAGAGACGGAGAAGGAGAGAACGAAAAAAAATGATGAAGAAAACGAAAAAAAATAAAATGGAAAAGAAAACGAAGAAAACGGAGGAGAAGAATAGGAAAAAAAATGGAGAGGAAAACGAAGAAAACGGAGAAGAAGAATATGAAAAAAATGGAGAAGAAAACAAAGAAAAACGGAGAAGAAGAATACGAAAAAAATGGAGAAGAAAACGAAGAAAAACGGAGAAGAATACGAAAAAAACGGAGAAGAAAACAAAGAAAAACGGAGAAGAATACGAAAAAAAACGGAGAAGAAAACAAAGAAAAACGGAGAAGAAGAATACGAAAAAAATGGAGAAGAAAACGAAGAAAAACGGAGAAGAAGAATACGAAAAAATGGAGAACAAAACAAAGAAAAACGGAGAAGAATACGAAAAAAATGGAGAAGAGAACGAAGAAAAACGGAGAAGAAACAAAAAAGAAAAGAGAAAAAAGAAGAAAACAAACAAACAAACAAACAAACAAAATAAATGTGATAACCACATGATCACAATAATCTTTGTCCTCGGTGTAGTGATGAGAAAAGTTAAAGAATGTGTAGATAATGTGTAATTAATAAATGATCATATATGATCATTAGTGTCAGCTCTCCATATCTCTCCCAAGAACAGGCGTGGAGGAAAAAAATCTTAGCAAAATAAATAAAATATATATATATAAAGGATGATAATGGTAATGATGATATTAATTACGATAGCATGATGATGATATTGGCGTTTTTCCCTATTATTCACTTTCTTATTTTCTGTTGTCGTTTCCCATGAATGTCTTCTATTCTTATTGACAAATTTTGTCTCGCCAGAATAAGTATGATGGTATGATGGTAATTAGTGACGGCTTATTCATTAATTATTCTTTCCTTCCTGTTGGGCTACACGCACATACAGACACACGCACACACGCACGTAAGTACAGACACACGCAAGTACAGACACACACGCACACCCACACATAAGTAGAAACGCGAGCTATCTTCAGCTCTTTCTGTTTGATTTTCCGTTTTTCTTCTTTTTGAAATCTAAAAAAAAAAAAAAAAAAAAAAAAATGGTTTTCGACCAGGTGTACCTTTGGGGGAAATTGTAAAGATATTCCAAATTTATTTTTAGTTTTGATGTGAATAACGTCATTCATATAGTTACATCACCTTACGATGTTGATGTTGTCATTATCATTATTATCATCAGTGTCATTATTTACATTATCTAATTAAAACCCTCATTTAGTTCCCTTAGCTCTTGATATTGATGTCATCACTATTATTTACTATTATATATATATTTTTTTTTTCTGAGAAATCTTAACGTGGTGTTGATATTGTCATGATTATTATTCTTTATCAAATGGACATTTTCGAAACTAGTTCCCTCAGCTTGCGATGTTGAAATATTGTAATTTGTATCAAATTCATCTGTATAAAATTCCACGTGAAATTCTCCATTTTGTATTGTCGAGACTCATTATCATAAGTTCCTCTCTTAGTTTTTTTTC
>NW_028234444.1:15480663-15483163 GCF_977035675.1 Penaeus japonicus | reverse complement strand
TTTCAATATACATAATATATATTTTCTAAATATCTCAGAACAAACAAAATATATCATTGCAACATTGATTTTATATTTCACAACAATCGCTTTAATCAAATGCCATACAACAATCATTCTCATGAACCAGTAAATTCATGATTGTTGCTAATATCAATTTTGCATCGGATTCAAGCGGCAGAATCTCGATAATCAATCAAATAGTAGTAGTGGTGGTAGGTTGATGATGCTAGTAGTAAAGATTGTGGTAGTAGGAGTAATAGTAGTAGTAATAGCAATCGTAATAGTAATGGTAGTGATGAAAATAGTAGCAATAGATTTTGTTAGAAGTAGTAATAATAGTAATATCAATAAAGAAGAAAATTGATTTATAATGATAACAAAAAATATATATCATGGCACTTTCTTACCTTAATGATGCAGTTGAGGAATTGTTTAATGGTTATTGAGATAACATTGAAGAGCGAGTATATGCAGCAGCAACCCACAACCAGGATTGCAAAGTTGAAAAAGCGATAGGCGTGCAACCCAGGTCCGTAGAAGGCATTCGGTTGCTGAAAGATAATATGTTTCTATATATATATATATATGTATATATATATATTTTTTTCAAATGAAAAAAGGAAAGAAAAAAATATTTGACATCTATACATATGTATCTATATATAATTACATATATATATATATATATATATATGTATATATATATATATATATATATATATATATATATATATATATATATATATACACGTCTATCTATATTGTCAATTAACGCAATCTATTTTTTTTATTCATTATAAAGGTAATCTTTAATTTTTTTTTAAATCAAATTTAAATAAAGATGGATATTCCTTTTTATCTCAAATTTTCTTTATTTTCGCAAGTCTACGTATACTTCGCTCATAATTCACAATCTTTCGCTCACCTGCGCCGACACGAAATCCCCGAAGCCAATGGTTGCGAAGGATATGAAGCAGAAGTAGAGGGAGTCGGAGTAGCTCCATTCCTCAACCTGACGAAAGCGAGTGGGAAAAAGACGAAGGTTAGAGAAAATGGGAGAATTTCGTGTGTTTAGGTTCATCATTATGGTTGTGTATTTATCGTACTTTTGCGATGTGTGTTTTTATATTAATTTGTCTGTATTTTTGTGTGTATTTCTCTTTTTTTATCTTTTTTATGTTTTATTTATTTATTAATTTATTTTATTTGATTTATTTATTTATTTTCATTTTTATTTTTTTTTGTGTGTTGTCATGAAATATCTCATGTTATCAATGTAATTGCACGGGTAAATATTTTTCTAATTGATTTAGGGCTTGATAACTTAGATGAAAAATATATTATATTCCCTATGATAACCATCCTATGATTTTTTGTAAAACAAGCTTAATCAAAGAAGGAAACTTTCGATTAAAAATTAAAGGAAGCAGATTTTTTATTGGCTGGTTGAAATTTTTCATGTTATGGTTATTTATGGTGTTCCTTACTCCTTTATGTAAATTCCAAGATGTTATTCAAAATCTTATAATTATGTCTTCTTTGTTTTAAATTTTGCGATATGTCGTAGATAGTAATAAGAATTTCCTTTTTCATCTATTTTACAAATGGCTCTAAAATGTATGCATGATTTTCTCTAACCAAATTTCAACTTCTGGAAACTTATGTGGATAAAATTCCCTTCACTTTGGCACTTATTTTCTCTCCCCTCTTTCTTTCTCCTTAAGTTACAGAATCTTCCGTTTCTTTGTCCTGCTTTAACTTTGAAGACAAAGAAAACGGGGGTTGGGAGGAAGACCAAGGGAGATTTAAGGGTAGACTGCATTAGAGTGAAATGCCTATTTTAAATAAACATATACGTACATATATATGTTTTCTCTCTCTGGTTTTAACACAATCGGTAAAAATACTCTTTTTCTTTCTCCCCCTCTCTCCGTCTCTAAATCTTTCTCTCTCCTTCTTTCCCTCTCTCTCTATCTCCCTCCTTCCCGCTCTCCCCACCTATCCTTTTCCTTCTTCTCCCTCTCCCACTCTTCCTCTCTCTCTCTCTCCCACCCAACCACCCTCCCACCCACCCTTCCCACCTACCCTTCTCCCACCTTCTCCCACCCACCCTCCTTCTCCCACCCTCTCCCACACCTCCCCCTCTCCCACCCTCCCTTTCTCCCTCTCCCACCCACCCACCTATCTTCCCCCTCTCCCACCCACCCACCCCCCACACCTCCCCCACACCCACCTCCCCCTCCCCCACCCTCCCCCTCTTACCTCCATGAACATCACAGCTCCGAGGAACGCCACGATAACACTCGCTATCGTGAGGTAGAACATGACCCAATACACCGACGGCTTCCACGCGTCGAGACTCGAATCTTCCATGGAATCTTGCGAGCCGCGTCTCCCGACTTGGCTGTTCTCGGTCGTGCCGTCGGAACTCGCCGCTGTTGCCGCCGCCGCCGCCGCTGCCGCCGCTCGTTGCCGCTGTTTCCGCTCGTGCCGTGCT
>NW_028234444.1:15471849-15474349 GCF_977035675.1 Penaeus japonicus | reverse complement strand
AATGGCTATCAATCCCTTTGAACCTCTTATTCTTTTCAATGGCTGAAGGAGAGAGGAAGTCCACAGGATGTATCTGATGGAGAGAGGAGAAGCGAGGGGGATGGGTAGGGGAGGAAGAGGAATAGGTGGAGGGGGGGACTTGGTCGTGAGGGGAAAGGGCGGGAGGGGAGGGGAAGTTGGGAGGGGGAGGTGGAGAGTGAAGGGGGAGGGTGGGAAAGGGGTTATGTGTAAAGGTGAGGAGGTGGAGGGGGAGGTCGGAGGAGAGTAAGGAGGGGAGAGGGGAAGGAGTGCGAGGGGGGAGATATTTAGGGGGAGAGATGGAATGGATTGGTGGACGGGGGGAGGTGAGATAGTGGAGGGGTTAGGTGGTGAAGGGGAGGGGGTAGGTGAGAGGTTGGAGGTGGAAGGGGGGATGGGGGAATAAAGGGAAAGGGTGAGGGGGCTGGTGGAGGTGGTAAGGGGAGGGGGAGGTTGGATCGGTAAGGAAAAGTTGGAGTTGAATGACGTGGCGATGCAAGGGGGCGAATAGGGGGAGGTGGTTCGGGTTGTAATAGGGGTGGTGTGGAAGGGGAGGTGGATGGTGGAGCTTTTTATTTTTTTTTTGTATGAATGGTGCTGGCAGGGTGGAGAAGTTTGGGGACGCGGGGGGGGGGGCCGGGAGTAGTGTAGTTTGGAAGTGCTGGAGGGTGGTATTGTGATGGGGAATGGTGGGTGAGGTGTGAGGAAGAGGGGGTAGTGGAAGGGAGATGTGTGGAGGTGGAGGTTGTAGATGGGGGAAGGGGGGAGGTGGGCGGGGGTATGTTTGCTAAAGGGTGAGGTGTACAGTGGTAGGGGACGAGTGGAACGGTAGAGCGTTGGGAAGGGATGAGGTGGGAGGTTGGAGTGATGGAGGGAGGAGGAGGGCGAGGGGGATAATTAGGGGTAAAGGGGATCTGGGAAAGGGGAGGTGGAAGGGGGCTGTGGGTGGAGGGGGGATGAGGAGGGAGGTGGGTGGAGGTGGAGGTGGAGGTGGAGTAGTGTGTAGGGGAGAGGGGTGAGGGGGGGGAGGTGGAGGGGGAGATGGAGGTGGAGGTGGAATGGGAAGGGGGAGGTGGAGGTGGAGGTGGAGACGGAGGTGGAGGTGGAGGTGGAGACGGAGGTGGAGGGGGAGGGGGAGATGGAGGGGGAGGTGGAGGGGGAGGGGGAGGTGGATAGGGAGGGGTAGGTGGAAGGGGAGGGGGAGGTGGAGGTGGAGGGGGAGGGGGAGGGGGAGGTGGAATGGGAAGGGGGAGGTGGAGGTGGAGGTGGAAGACGGATGGGTGGCGAGGGTTAAGGTTGGAGTGGCGACGGAGGTGGCGGTGAGTAGGGGGACGGCGTGGAGATGGGATGGGGTAAGGTTGGAAAGGGAGGGGTGATGGTGGAGGTGAGTTTTGGAGGGGTGCCGGGGGATTCTTTTACGTTTTGGATAGGGAGGGGTTGTAGGTGGAGGGGAGGGGGACGTTGCGATGGAGGGATGGGGCGGGGGATGAGGGGTGAGTTTGGTAGGAGGAGGGGAGGTTGGAGAGGAGACGGCGGAGGAGTTGGAGATGAATATAAAATTGTGTGAGATTATTGTAGGAAATGTGATAAAAAAGAGAGAAGAGACGAATAAATGGATGATGGGTGATGGGCGATGAAGAGAGGAAGACTCCAAGAGTGAGGGGGGAGGTATGCAAAGGCATGAGGACGAGGGAGAGTGACGAGGAAGAGGAAGAAGAAGAAAGAGGAGATAAGAGAAGAAGAAGGAGAATAAGAAGAAGGAAATGGAAGAAAGAAGAGGAGGAAAAAAAAAAGAAGTGAAAGAATGATAAGAAAAAGGAAATGGAAGAAAGAAGAGAAGAAGGGAAAACAAGAAGTAAGAGTAAAATAAGAGAACAAGAAGAAGAAGAAGAATCAGGAAAAGGAAGAGAGATAAAGAAGGGAATAAGGGGGAGGGGGAGGTGAAGGGGGAGGGGAAGGGGGAGGGGGAGGGGGAGGGAGAGGGGGAGGGGGAGGGGGGGGGGGGGGGAGGTGGAGGTGGAGGGGGAGGGGGAGGGGGAGGTGGAGGTGGAGGGGAAGGTGGAGAGGAGAAGGAGGAGTTGGAGATGAATAAAAAATGTGGAGAATGAGGAAGAAAAAGAAGAAGAAGAGAAGAATAAGGAGATGGTGATGACGATGATGAAGAGGAAGACCAAAGAGGAGGGGGAGGAGCAAGAGCATGAGGACGAGGAAGAAGAAGAAGAAGGAAGGAAGTAAAATTGAAATAAGAGAAGAAGAAGGAGAATAAGAAGAAGGAAATGGAAGAAAGAAGAGAAGGAGGAAAAAAAAGAAGTGAAAGAAGGATAAGAAAAAGGAAATAAAAGAAAGAAGAGAAGAAGGGAAAAAAAGAAGTAAGAGTAAATTAAGAGAACAAGAAGAAGAAGAAGAATCAGGAAAAGGAAGAGAGATAAAGAAGGGAATAAGAGCAGATAAAG
Source organism: Penaeus japonicus (assembly GCF_977035675.1). Classification (NCBI taxonomy): domain Eukaryota; kingdom Metazoa; phylum Arthropoda; class Malacostraca; order Decapoda; family Penaeidae; genus Penaeus; species Penaeus japonicus. Next base: position 15,471,878 of record NW_028234444.1, on the reverse strand, counting down.
AAAAGGGAAGTAAGGGAAGAGGGCTCGAC
>NW_028234444.1:15441849-15451849 GCF_977035675.1 Penaeus japonicus | reverse complement strand
TTCATCTTCCCCTCCCTTTCCTATCTACCTTTATCTCCCGTATCCCATCCCTTCCCATTTTCCTTCTACTTCTTCTTTCTTTTCTCTCCCTCTCTTCTTCGTCGTAAGATCACTAATCCGGCTTTCCTCTTGGTCCCGGATCTCGGCTTTAATTGATTGATTATTGAGAATGCACACTCGAGACATGATGCAAGATCAGAGCATCAACGCGAGAGAAGGACGCCACTAGTGCAGTGTTTGTTCAACGATGAACTATGGCGTTCAATTGCAAAGTCTTTGTGCTGTGGAGATTTCTTTTCTCTCTTTCTTTCTCTCGCTTTCTCTCTGTCTCTGTCTCTGTCTCTTTCTCTCTCTCTCTCGCTCTGTCTCTGTCTCTTTCTCTCTCTCTCGCTCTGTCTCTGTCTCTTTCTCTCTCTCTCGCTCTGTCTCTGTCTCTTTCTCTCTCTCTCTCGCTCTGTCTCTGTCTCTTTCTCTCTCTGTCTCTGTCTCTGTCTCTTTCTCTCTCGCTCTGTCTCTGTCTCTGTCTCTGTCTCTTTCTCTCTCTCTCTCTCGCTCTGTCTCTGTCTCTTTCTCTCTCTCTCTCGCTCTGTCTCTGTCTCTTTCTCTCTCTGTCTCTGTCTCTGTCTCTTTCTCTCTCGCTCTGTCTCTGTCTCTGTCTCTGTCTCTTTCTCTCTCTCTCTCTCGCTCTGTCTCTGTCTCTTTCTCTCTCTGTCTCTGTCTCTGTCTCTGTCTCTTTCTCTCTCTCTCTCGCTCTCTCCCTGTCTCTGTCTCTTTTTCTCTCTCTCTCTCTATCTCAGAAAGATAGAGAAAGACACACACACACACACACACACACACACACACACAGAGAGAGAGAGAGAGAGAGAGAGAGAGAGAGAGAAAGAGAAAGCGAGAGAGCGAGAGAGAGAGAGAGAGAGAGAGAGAGAGAGAGAGAGAGAGAGAGAGAGAGAGAGAGAGAGAGAGAGAGAGAGAGAGAGAGATAGAGAGAGGGAAAATCTGAATTTCTAATACACCTTCATGTAAACAAAAGGATTTCACATGAACAGGAAATCATAAGCGCTCCATCATCCTCTGACGAGGGAACATCCGGAGAGAAATTTGGGGATAAGAAAAGGGGATACAGGAGATGTGAAGCGAAAGACATGGGTGTACCGAGACATATGGTTATAGAGATACATACAGGCACACAATCACACGGGTATGGGCCTATGTTTCGTTCACATACACACATAGACACATCGACACAGACAAATTTACACAAACGCATACACTTTAACTTACATATACACACATAAACTCACACACATCTACACACAGACAAACACACACACATCTACACGGACACCTATACATAAATGAATATATAATCAGACCGCAAACACGCACACACACACACACACACACACACACACGGAAAACTTACATAAACGCACATACTCAAACACACATAAACACATACACAAACCTACGCAAACACACACACAATCCCACACAAACACACACACCTATACAGAAAGGGATATATAATCGTACCACACGCACACTCACACGCACGCATACTAATTCACAAAGGCACTGCGCTGTCACGTCTGCCAGCATCATATGACAATGACTTGCATGTCTAAGGGACTCTGAGTGCATCTTGCCAAGCCGTATAAATTTATTGTTTTTAATCGCTTCGCCTGTTAACTACATCATTTAAATTCAAAATGGAATTCTACAAATATGTAGGTAAAATGTATGTCTTAAGATTAAACATCACTACTCTTTTATGATAGAAATTCTTCCGTTTTTTGTACTCATTAAGTAGCAGACATGTTCAAATATTGTATTGCTTTCTTTCCTCCTCGTCGCCATATTCTTTGTATCATTGTTGTTGTTGTTATTAATATTATCATTACATTTATTTCTAATATCATCATTACTATCATTATCATCGTCACATCACCATTATTAATATAATCATTACTATCATTATCATCAACATTATCATTATTATTACTATCATTATTATCATTATCACCATTGTTATCTTCACCATAATTGTTGTTATTATTAGCAAATCATAACACGAACACAACGTGTTATAGTCAACCCCTTCGCGTGCCACATATGACACGCGTGCCACATATGACACGCGTGCCAAGTGGTTGCCGACCCTCACCCAGCCAATGGGACGTCCAGCCATATCCCTGGTCCTTTTCGCTCCTTCGTCTTCGCATTGTCGCATCCAGAGTCGCATTTGTTTCTCTTTATTCATACGCATTTTACGAAATATTGTTGGAACGATGGCCACGTCCTTCGTCTGAGGGATGTTTGGCGAAGGAAAGTGTTCAAAAAATTATAAGTATTACGTTATCGGCATTATTCTTTGCACCTTACCTTCCGGCGGTGACCAGGACGTTGGCAAAAGACTAAGGATACGGCCGATATATTGATATGATACGATATATATGGCGATATATCTTTAAGCTATATCGTGCTATTGTATTACCGAGTGAATGGCTCGGAATTTCAACTGTAAACCTAAAATTGTGACCGGAAAATTTATGTTTTTGTTAAACATGTTACTGCATGATATATGAAGATGTTATAGTGTTATAGATTTAACATGATAAATATATATTTACCACAGTATAATATAGATCTAAATAAGTTACAGTATGATACAAGCAAACGTATATGTGTCAAAGCATAATGTCGGTATGACTTTGACATTATATAACATAATAAAAAAATAAAAAAAACATAATGCAGATGGCATTATATAATGAAAATATGATATAGATATGTCATAACATAATAAAGTCAAAATATAAATATGTCAGTATATCAATTTAAACATATCTATAGCTATACAACATACAAACAAGCATATAACTAGAACAAGTATAATTCTACACTCAGCCACACTTCGTATGTTCTTCCGTAACGCGTCACTCGCTGAGTCACGGAGATTAGCATAATTCTTCCTCTTGTATCACGTAAGTATAAAACCCTTTGTTACTTTGATTCTTTTCTTTACTTTTTTTTTTTGAAAGACAAGGTCAAATCTTATGCACCTTTTCAAAGCTCATGCACGCGGTTTTTGTTGGATTGAGCAGAGGAGGGAGAGAGGAAGTGAAGGAGAGGAAGAGAGGCAGAGACAGAGAAAGGGAAAGAGGGAGAGAAAGAGAGAGGAAGAGAGACAGAGATAGAGAGAGGGAAAGAGGGAGAGAAAGAGAGAGGAAGAGAAGGGGAGGAAGAGAGACAGAGATAGAGAAAGGGAAAGAGGGAGAGAAAGAGAGAGGAAGAGAGAGAAGGAAAGGAAGAGAGGCAGAGATAGAGAAAGGGAAAGAGGGAGAGAAAGAGAGAGGAAGATAAAGAAAGATAGAGAGACAGAGATAGAGAAAGGGAAAGAGGGACAGAAAGAGAAGGAGAGGATGAGAGACAGATATAGAGAAAGGGAAAGAGGGAGAGAAAGAGAGAGGAAGAGAAGGAGAGGAAGAGAGACAGAGATAGAGAAAGGGAAAGAGGGAGAGAAAGAGAGAGGAAGAGAAGGAGAGGAAGAGAGACAGAGATAGAGAAAGGGAAAGAGGGAGAGAAAGAGAGAGGAAGAGAAGGAGAGGAAGAGAGACAGAGATAGAGAAAGGGAAAGAGGGAGAGAAAGAGAGAGGAAAAGAGAGGGAGAAAAAGAGAGACAGAGATAGAGAAAGGGAAAGAGGGAGAGAAAGAGAGAGGAAGAAAAGGAGAGGAGGAGAGACAGAGATAGAGAAAGGGAAAGAGGGAGAGAAAGAGAAGGAGAGGAAGAGAGGCAGAGATAGAGAAAGGGAAAAAGGGAGAGAAAGAGAGAGGAAGAAAAGGAGAGGAAGAGAGGCAGAGATAGAGAAAGGGAAAGAGAGAGAGAAAGAGAGAGGAAGTGAAGGAGAGGAAGAGAGACAGAGATAGAGAAAGGGAAAGAGGGAGAGAAAGAGAGAGGGAGAGAAGGAAAGGAAGAGAGACAGAGATAGAGAAAGGGAAAGAGGGAGAGAAAGAAAGAGGAAAAGAGAGAGGGAGAAAAAGAGAGACAGAGATAGAGAAAGGGAAAGAGGGAGAGAAAGAGAGAGGAAGTGAAGGAGAGGAAGAGAGACAGAGATAGAGAAAGGGAAAGAGGGAGAGAAAGAGAGAGGAAGAGAGAGAAGGAAAGGAAGAGAGGCAGAGATAGAGAAAGGGAAAGAGGGAGAGAAAGAGAGAGGAAGTGAAGGAGAGGAAGAGAGACAGAGATAGAGAAAGGGAAAGAGGGAGAGAAAGAGAGAGGAAGAGAGAGAAGGAAAGGGGAAATAACCATGGTGGATGTAATCCGTGTATCAATTTGAAGATAAAGAGACAGGTATCATAAATGCACTTAGGATGAATTTTTAACCATTTTAATTTTTGTATATATGGGGTAATATGATCGAATTTACTGACATTACCCAGTGCAACTCTTGCAGCAAAGTTTTGTAATTTTTGTACTTTTTGAATTTGTGTTTTGTTGGTTGAACTCGATACATTTGAACAGTAGTTTATTATGCTAAGAGCTAGTGTTTGCACGACCATGATTCTAGTATCCGTAGTGATTTGTTTTTTTTTTATGTGATTTAGAAATATTAATGTACCCATTACTTTCCTGTGTATGTTATCAACGTGTGTTTCAAATGTCATGTATCTGTCAAAGTGTACTCCCAATTTGATAGGGTGGCCTTCAAATTCTATGGTTGTGTCGATGGGGATTTTTGGCAATGTTCTGTCGACTACCTATGAATATGCATTGAGTTTTATGGGGATTTAATTTAAGACCATTACTTTCAAAGTATATTTTAGCTTGTGTAAGAGTGTTGAGAGTATTTCTTATTAATGTATTTAAGTTGTGTTTACTGAGTCACTATGGAGGAAACTGTGAATCTCGGCCGTCCGTACTGCACTAGCAGGCAGTTTATGAAAAACTGTAAATAGGATTGGGCCTAAAAATAAATATCCTTGTGGAATCAATCCAAAACATATTGGTTGTTTTCGATGATATGTTTTCATTAATTTTAAGCAGATTAGCGGTTTTATTATTCAGATAGCTACCGAAACCAGATGAGGAAAGAATCAATTCTATGGGATCTTAGTTTGTTTAAGGAGAATTTTGTGAATTTACACTGTCAACAGCTTTTGAAAGATCACATAATGTGAGTAAATTTACCTGATTTTTGTCTATATTATCATAAAGTTTATTAGTTATATGCATTAACGCTGTTTCAGTGGATAACCTATTTCTAAAGCCATGCTGTGTTTTAGATAATAGGTTATTGGCCTCCAGGAAATTCGTTAGTTGATTTGCTACGATTTTCTCAAGAACTTTAGATAATACAGGGAGTATTGTAATAGGGCGGTAATTATTAACGTCGTCTATATCTCCTGATTTGAAAATTGGTATTACTATTCCAAGACAGACAGAGAGAGAGAGAGAGAGAGAGATAGGTAAAAAGATAGATAGACAGAACGATAGAAAGACCAAAAACGCCGGGATAAAATGTTAAATACAATACTACTAAATAGATCCTGAACAAAACGAGAAACAAAGGGGATATTAAGAAGAACAAAAAGAAAAAAAAAAGAAAATAAAATAAAACAAAGATAAAAAATAAAAAGATTGTTAAGCGTGAAACAGAATGGAAAAGAGAAGATAGAAAAAAAAAGAAAAAATCGACTCTTCTTTTATATCCCATACAATCATATAACTTTCTTACCGAATCCCTATGCTTATTTAGAAACTCCGGAAATTTCCACGAGGAGCAAATTCATAGATTGATCCCAGAGGTAATTTTTCTCGGGTTGTGAGTTTTTCAGGCCAATTCGAATACTTCTTCTGTTTGCCATGCGAGTTTTGCCACTTAATCATTATTTTTCTGTCTCTCTCAACTCATGTCATTCGATAAAGAATATAAACCCCGTTTGATTCTGACAGGAATAATACGCAGATAAAAAGAAATGATACAAAAAAATACTCGCCTGTGTTTATGCAAAAAAAAAAAAAAAAAAAAAAAAAATATCTACACAAAGGATCCCTCTCATCTTATTGGGTTAGGAGAATGGCGGGAAAACGAATCTTCAACAACTTTCCCAATATTGTTCGTTGGTTCTCGTGGCGTTTCTATCAAGTTCTTCCTCTGTTTCTCGAACGTGCAACGTTCTACAATATTGCAGGATATATCGGGGAAACTAGCATCTGCAATCTTATTTTTTTAAAGGTAACTTGTGCCTAAGAAGTGTCTGACATCCTTTCCCGTTCCCTTTAAGGCTTATGTATATATTTATGTATATATATTTTCTCTCATATATTGAGTTACCAGTTTTTGTTTCGCGTTTGACATTTGCATTTTTGCTCTTTTTTTTCTTTTTTTTTTTATTCTAAAACGTTAGACACCTTTATCATTCCTTTATAATTTTACGTAAGACCATTCTAAGCTTCGTCAGTCGCTATTTACAAAAATCACGTACTTGCTTAACTTGTTGTTATCATTATTATTATTACCATTGTCGATAATATTGTTTATCATTATGTTTTTGTATATCATTATCATCACCATTATCGTCATCATGCTCATTATCATTGTGATGAATATTATTATTCTTACTGTCATCATTATGATCCGCATTATCCTTATTAGTAATAGCAGTAGTTGTAGTAATAGCAAGGGTAGTAATAATCATATAATTATTATTATCATCATCATTAAATCATCATCATTACCATCATAACCATTAATATTATTTATGTAATCTCCAGTCACAAATGGGTCTCAAGATTTATTTTGATCAAGAGAGAGAGAGAGAGGGAGGGAGGGAGAGAATGAGAGAGAGAGAGAGAGAGAGAGAGAGAGAGAGAGAGAGAGAGACAGAGAGAGAGAGAGAGACAGAGAGAGAGAGAGAGACAGAGAGAGAGAGAGACAGAGAGAGAGAGACAGAGAGACAGAGAGAGAGACAAAGAGAGAGAGAGAGACAGAGAGAGAGAGAGAGACAGAGAGAGAGAGAGAGAGAGAGAGAGAGAGAGAGAGAGAGAGAGAGAGAGAGAGAGAGAGAGAGAGAGAAAGGGAAAGAGGTCACTCACTGCTTATACCAAAACCTTCCTCTTTTCTCTCTCTCTCTTTCTCGCGCTCTCCCTCTTACTCTTTTTTTCTCTCTCTCTTTATATATATATATATATATATATATATATATATATATATATATATATATATATATATATATATATATATACATACACACACAGACACACACGTGTGTGTGTGTCTGTGTGTGCGCATGCATATATATATATATGCATATTGCATTTGAATATCACCAGGTTTTCCCCTTTTCTGCCGCGCGAAAAAGGTTCTATTCTTTCCTTTTGTGCGAATTGCGTTTATTTTACTACTCATTTTTGCAAAGCAGTAACTCAGCTATGATGATAAGACTTAGAGGCAGCTTTTAAGACCATTGGAATAGAGAAATGAAGTGAAATATATATTTGCATAATGTCTTGTTAGTGTTGTGGTGTGTTTTTCTCTCCCTCGCTCTCCCCTACCCGCCCCCCCTCTCTTACTCCCACTCCCTTCTGCCTTCCTCCCACCTTCTCTCCTCTCCTGTTATTGTAATGCCTACCCTTTCCTCTCCATCACTCACTTAACTTTCTCCCTCCTTCTTTCCCACATCTCCCTCTCCCTCTCGCACCCTCCCTCAATCGCTCTCTCCTTCCCTTCCCTCCCTCTTTTCTCTCACCTTCCCTCCCTCTCTCCTCTCACCTTCCCTCCTTCCTCCCCCTCATTCACTCTCACTCACACCTCCCCTTCCCTCCATTCCCTCTCTTCCTTATCCCTCAATTCTCTCCTCCCTCCCTCTCTCTCTCCCTCTTTCTCTCATTATATCCCACTTTAACCTTGCTTAGCAAAAAAGAAAAAAAAAGGGAAAAAAAAGTCCAGATAGTCATAACAAGCTGTTTGCGAAAACCCCGAAAAGAAAAGGCACAAAATTGCACTTAAATCAAAAAGGCTTTTTATGAACAGTCGAGACAAAATGTCGTCGTATTTTACTTTTTCTTGCTTTTCGAAATGAATTAAAGGCTCTTATACAATAGTTTTAATCGTATAAACATACATACATACATGCATATATATATATATATATATATATATATATATATATATATATATATATATATATATATATATATATATACAGTACATATATATCGCTTTAGATCTATCTATGTATTTCCATCTACCTATCAATATAAGAGAGAAATATAAGAAAGAAAGAATGAAAAAAAAAGGAACAGACAAACAAAGATAGATACTTACAGAGGTAGAATGACCATGCGAAAAAGAAAACAAACAAACTAATCAGATAAACTGCACGAATGGCAACAACAACAAGCCATGCAAATGACAAGCTCTCTTTTCCTGAATAACTTAGCATTCCCCCTACCCCCTACCCACCTACCCCCTACCCACCTACACCCCTAACCGCAAAAAATGTCAATAGTTTTTCTTCCTCTTTTTTTTTCTTTCTTTTTTTGAGAAAGAAGCAAGAAATATTCATCTTTACGAGTTTAAATGTTTGAGACATTTACAATAGGACTTTGTGAAGTTTCTTATGAATTAAAATTACAATGGCTTTCTCTTATATAATAGAGTAAGTTGGTACGGAAGAAGAAGAAGAGGAGGAAGGGGAGAGGGAAAAGGAAGAAGAGGTGGAGGAAAGGGAGAGGGAAAACGAAGAAGAGGAGGAGGAAGGGGAGAGGGAAAAAAGGAAGAAGAGGAGGAGGAAGGAGAGAGAGAAAAGGAAGAAGAGGAGGAGGAAGGGGAGAGAGAAAAGGAAGAAGAGGAAGGGGAGAGGGAAAAAAGGAAGAAGAGGAGGAGGAAAGGGAGAAGGAAAAGGAATAAGAGGAGGAAAGGGAGAGGGAAAAGGAAAAAGAGGAGGAGGAAGGAGAGAGGGAAAAGGAAGAAGAGAAGAGGACGGGGAGAGGGAAAAGGAAGAAGAGAAGAGGACGGGGAGAGGGAAAAGGAAGAGGAGGAGAAGAAGAGGAAAGGGAGAGGGAAAAGGAAGAAGCAGAGGAGGAAAGGGAGAGGGAAAAGGAAGAGGAGGAGGAGAAGAGGAGGAAGGAGGGAGGGAAAAGGAAGAGGAGGAGGAAGGGGAGAGGGAAAGGGAATAGGAGGAGGAGAAGAAGAGGACGGGGAGAGGAAAAAGGAAGAAGAAGAGGAGGGAGGGGAGAGGGAAGAAGAAGAGGAGGAAGGGGAGAGGGAAGAAGAAGAGGAGGAAGGAGAGGGGGAAAAGGAAGAGGAGGGGGAAAGGGAAAAGAAATAGGAGAAGAGGACGGGGAGAGGGAAAAGGAAGAGGAGGAGAAGAAGAGGACGGGGAGAGGGAAAGGGAAGTTCTAGGACGAGGAAGTAGAAGAACGAGAGAGGAAAAAAAGAAAAGGAGGAACATAAAGGCAAGATAGGGGAAGTGGTGACGAGGAAAGGAACGTGAAGTTGAAAAGGAGAAAGAAAGGGGGTAGAAAAAAGAAGGAGGAAGAAGAAGGGGAAGAGGAGGAGGAAGGGATAAAGGGAAAAGAAGTAAGGAAAAAGGGAGACGAAAAAGAAGGGGAAGAGGAGGATAATGAAAGAAGAGGATGAGAAAAATAAAAAGGAGGAGAGGGAAGAGGACGATGAAGAAGAGGGGGAGGAGGTAGAAGAATAAGAAACAAAAAGAGGAGAAAGTAGAAGAAAAATAAAAAGGAATAAGAAGAAATTACTGTTAAAGAAGAATGATAAAAAGAGAAAGAAGCAAAGGAAAAGGAAGAACAGAAAGAAGAAGAAAAAATACATAAGAAGAAGGAAGAAAACGAAGCAACGAAAAAAGAAATACGATAACGACGACGAAGAGGAGTAGGAAGAGTGGGCGGAGCGAAGAGGGGGAGGGGGGCGGGGCCAGGTCAGCGACGAAGGGCAACAGTCTCGCTCGCATTCCTGTCTAGGCAACAAGTGTGTCGAAG
>NW_028234444.1:15406849-15416849 GCF_977035675.1 Penaeus japonicus | reverse complement strand
AATCCAACGAAGGGAGTGGGGGGGGGGGGTGAATCTGAGAGGGTATGGAGGGGGGGTTAAGGGGGAGGTGTGGGGGGGGAGGCTATAGTCCGTTCATCGCCGTGGCAACCAAAACGCCAGACATGACTTATGCAGAAATGCCAAGTAGCTATATTCGGAAAGGTCGAGAGCGAGAACGCTATGGCCACGAGGGGAGGGAGGAGGGGGAGGTAGAGGGGGAGGGGTGGGGGAAGGGGGAGGGGAAGGGGTGGGGGAAAGGGTGGGGGAAGGGGAGGGAGAGCGGAGAGGGAGGGGGAGAGGAAGTTGGAGGGAGGGAAGAAGAGAAGGAAGGAGGGAGGGAAGGAGAGAAGGAGGGAGGGTAGGGAAGGAGAGAAGGAGGGAGGGTAGGGAAGGAGAGAAGGAGGGAGGGTAGGGAAGGAGAGAAGGAGGGAGGGTAGGGAAGGAGAGAAGGAGGGAGGGTAGGAAGGAGGGAGGGAGGGAAGGAGAGAAGGAGGGAGGGTAGGGAAGGAGAGAAGGAGGGAGGGTAGGGAAGGAGGGAGGGTAGGGAAGGAGAGAAGGAGGGAGGGTAAGGAAGGAGGGAGGGAGGGAGGGTAGGGAAGGAGGGAGGGAGGGAGGGTAGGGAAGGAGAGAAGGAGGGAGGGTAGGGAAGGAGAGAAGGAGGGAGGGTAGGGAAGGAGAGAAGGAGGGAGGGTAGGGAAGGAGAGAAGGAGGGAGGGTAGGGAAGGAGAGAAGGAGGGAGGGTAGGGAAGGAGAGAAGGAGGGAGGGTAGGGAAGGAGAGAAGGAGGGAGGGTAGGGAAGGAGAGAAGGCGGGAAGGGGTGGGAGAGAAGGAGAGGAAGGGAGGGAGGGTAGGAGAGAGAAGGAGGGAGGGTAGGGAAGGAGAGAAGGAGGGAGGGTAGGGAAGGAGAGAAGGAGGGAGGGTAGGGAAGGAGAGAAGGAGGGAGGGTAGGGAAGGAGAGAAGGAGGGAGGGTAGGGAAGGAGAGAAGGAGGGAGGGTAGGGAAGGAGAGAAGGAGGGAGGGTAGGGAAGGAGGGAGGGAGGGCAGGAGAGAAGGAGGGGGGGTAGGGAAGGAGAGAAGGAGGGAGGGTAGGGAAGGAGAGAAGATAGGAGGGGAGAGGGTAGGGAAGGAGAGAAGGAGGGAGGGTAGGGAAGGAGAGAAGGAGGGAGGGTAGGGAAGGAGAGAAGGAGGGAGGGTAGGGAAGAAGAGAAGGAGGGAGGGTAGGGAAGGAGAGAAGGAGGGAGGGTAGGGAAGGAAGCTGGAGGGGTGTAGGCGGGGAAGGGGTGGAGGTTGGGAAGGAGGGAGGGAAGTTGGAGGGAAGGAGGGAAGTTGGGGGAAGGAGGGAGGGAAGGAGGGAAGTTGGGGGAAGGAGGGAGGGAAGGAGGGAAGGAGAGAGGAAGGGAAGTTAGAGGGAAAGAGGAAGGGAAGGAGGGAGGGAAGGAGAGAGAGAGAGAGAGAAGGAAGATGGAGTGAGAGGAAGCTGAAAGGAGGGAAGGAGGGGTGGGGGGGGGGGGCAGTATGAGGATGTAGAAGGTGGGGGTAGGAAGATGAGTAGGGGGAGGAAGTAAGAGGGAAAGAGAGAAAGAGAGAAAGAAAGAGAGAGAGAGAGAGAGAGAGAATGCGAGAGAGAGAATGAGAGAGAGAAAGAGAGAGAGAGAGAGAGAGAGAGAGAGAGAGAGAGAGAGAGAGAGAGAGAGAGAGAGAGAGAGAGAGAGAGAGAGAGAGAGAGAGAGAGAGAGAGAGAATGCGAGAGAGAGAGAGAGAGAGAGAGAGAGAAAGATAGAACGATGTATCATTATAATCATAATAACAATACAATGGTAATGATAACATTCAAGACAATAGTAATACCAATAATGATAATAATAAGCTAATGATACTAATGATAATAATGATGATGATACAAATATTGATGATAACAATAATAATGATGATGGGAATGATGATGATAATTATGATAATTAAAACTATGATAACAATGATGGTAACTATAATGATGATAATGATAATGACAATTTCGATAATGATGACAATATAATGATAATAATTAAAATTAAAACAACATTGATCGTAATAATGATAATGATAATAGTGATAAAAAATATGCTAAAGATAATGATAATGATGATGATAACGATAATGATAATGAGGGTGAGGATATTGATAATATCGATAATAATAATAGTAATTATGATAATGATGATGATAATTATAATATCAACAATAACAATGCTGATAATAATAATAATAAAGATGACGATGAAAATGATGATAACAATAATGGCAATGATAATAATAATCAAATACAGAAAAGGAAAATGTTGAATGATGAAGAAAAACAAAGAATAAGGATGACAGCGCGTTGCATAATGGTTTGCAATATCAGGGAATATGGTAGCATGCAATAACACTGTAAAGGAATAGTTATATAAGTCATAACAATATGCAATAGCAATGTCATCATACAGCAACCTTAAAACTATTGCATCATTGTCAACCAACATGCAACAGTTACATCACCAACCGACATGCCAAGAGTTACATCAAGCAACATAGGACACGTATTACATTACCAACCAACATAGAACAAGTATTACATTACCAACCAACATAGAACAAGTATTACATTACCAGCCAACATAGAACAAGTATTACATCACCAACCAACATAGAACAAGTATTACATCACCAACCAACATAGAACAAGTATTATATCACCAGCCAACATAGAACACATATTACATTACCAACCAACATAGAACACGTATTACATCACCAACCAACATAGAACACGTATTACATTACCAGCCAACATAGAACAAGTATAACATTACCAACAACATAGTACACATATAACATTACCAACCAACATAGAACAAGTATTACATCACCAACCAACATAGAACAAGTATTACGTCACCAACCAACATAGAACAAGTATTACATTACCAGCCAACATAGAACACGTATTACATCACCAACCAACATAGAACACGTATTACATTACCAGCCAACATAGAACAAGTATAACATTACCAACCAACATAGAACACATATAACATTACCAACCAACATAGAACACGTATTACATCACCAACCAACATAGAACACGTATTACATTACCAGCCAACATAGAACACGTATTATGTTACCAACCAACATAGAACACGTATTACATTACCAACCAACATAGAACACGTATTACATTACCAACCAACATAGAACACGTATTACATTACCAGCCAACATAGAACACGTATTATGTTACCAACCAACATAGAACACGTATTACATTACCAACCAACATAGAACACATATTACATTACCAGCCAACATAGAACACGTATTATGTTACCAACCAACATAGAACACGTATTACATCACCAACCAACATAGAACACGTATTACATCACCAACCAACATAGAACACGTATTACATTACCAGCCAACATAGAACACGTATTATGTTACCAACCAACATAGAACACGTATTACATCACCAACCAACATAGAACACGTATTACATTCCCAGCCAACATAGAACACGTATTATGTTACCAACCAACATAGAACACGTATTACATTACCAACCAACATAGAACACGTATTACATTACCAACCAACATAGAACACGTATTATGTTACCAACCAACATAGAACACGTATTACATTACCAGCCAACATAGAACAAGTATAACATTACCAACCAACATAGAACACATATTACATTACCAGCCAACATAGAACACGTATTATGTTACCAACCATCATAGAACACATATTACAGCACCAACCAACATAGAACACATATTACATTACCAACCAACATAGAACAAGTATAACATTACCAACCAACATAGAACAAGTATAACATTACCAACCAACATACAACACGTATTACATCACCAGCCAACATAGAACACATATTACATTACCAACCAACATAGAACAAGTATAACATTACCAACCAACATAGAACACGTATAACATTACCAACCAACATAGAACACATATTACATTACCAACCAACACAGAACACAAATAACATTACCAACCAACATAGAACACAAATAACATTACCAACCAACATAGGACACGTATTACATTACCAACCAACATAGAACACATATTACCAACCAACATAGAACAAGTATTACATTACCAACCAACATAGAACAAGTATTACATTACCAACCAACATAGAACACAAATAACATTACCAACCAACATAGAACACGTATAATATTACCAACCAACATAGGACACGTATTAGATTACCAACCAACATAGAACACATATTACCAACCAACATAAAACAAGTATTACATTACCAACCAACATAGAACACATATAACATTACCAACCAACATAGAACACATAGAACATTACCAACCAACATAGAACAAGTATTACATTACCAACCATAATAGAACACAAATAACATTACCAACCAACATAGAACACATAGAACATTACCAACCAACATAGAACACATAGAACATTACCAGCCAACACAGAACACGTATAAAATTACCAACCAACATAGACTAGTGACAAAATAAACACCAACATAGAACAAATACACCATTACCAACTAACACACAACTACATTTACAAGAACAAGATTCATACAACAACTACAACATAACCACATGCAACAATTGCAACAATAAAACAACAATTCGACAACAGAAAACAAAACAAAACAAGTTGGTATCTTCATAAAATTAATGTGCAATTGAAGCCTATTTCTTTGATCACAATTTGTTTCATGAATTGCAGTATGGTTAGTATCTATTTATCTATTCTTTTATTTATAATAATAAAAAAACTCTTAAATTGGGATTTTTTTTTCATGTATATTCATTTGAAAAGTATCTGTCTCTTAAACTGTCACTTTCTACAAAATAACTTCATCAGTTTCTACAAAATGATTTCACTTACTTCAAAATAACTTCACTTTCTACAAAATAAATCCATTTTCTACAAAGTAACTTTATTTTCTTCACAATAACTCCACTCCCAACACAATAACTCCACTTCCTACACAATAACTCCACTTCCTACACAATAACTCCACTTCCTACACAATAACTCCACTTCCTACACAATAACTCCACTTCCTACACAATAACTCCACTTCCTACACAATAACTCCACTTCCTGAACAATAACTCCACTTCCTACACAATAACTCCACTTCCTACACAATAACTCCACTTCCTACACAATAACTCCACTTCCTACACAATAACTCCACTTCCTACACAACAACTCCACTTCTTACACAAAACTCCACTTCTTACACAAAACTCCACTTCCTACACAATAACTCCACTTCTTACACAAAACTCCACTTCCTGAACAATAACTCCACTTCCTACACAATGACTCCACTTCTTACAATAATTTCCACTTCTTCCTACAATAACTCACTTCCTACAACCTACTCCACTTCCTACACAAAAATCCCTTCTTACACAAACACTCCCTTCTAACACACACACTCCACTTCTACCCCAATAAACTCCACTTCTTACACAAAACTCCACTTCTTACACAAAACTCCACTTCCTACACAATAACTCCACTTCTTACACAAAACTCCACTTCTCACACAAAATTCCACTTCCTACACAATAACTCCACTTCCTACACAATAATTCCACTTCCTGAACAATAACTCCACTTCCTACACAACAACTCCACTTCTTACACAAAACTCCACTTCTTACACAAAACTCCACTTCCTACACAATAACTCCACTTCTTACACAAAACTCCACTTCTCACACAAAATTCCACTTCCTACACAATAACTCCACTTCCTACACAAAACTCCAATTCTCACACAAAATCCCTTCCTACACAATAAAACCACTTCAACACAAGAATTCCACTTCACAATAATCCACATCCTACACAACTTCCACTTCCTCACAAAAACCTCCCCCCCATTCATACAACAAGTGTGATACAACCCACCATCTTAACAAAAACTCCACTTCCTACACAATACTCCACTTTCACAATAACTCACTTCCTACACAATAACTCACTTCTACACAATAAACTCACTCCTACACAATAACTCACTTCTACACAATATTCCATTCTGAAATAAACTCCACTTCCTACACAAAACTCACTTACACAACAACTCCACTTCCTACACAACAACTCCACTTCCTACACAATAACTCCACTTCCTACACAATAACTCCACTTCCTACACAATAACTCCACTTCCTACACAATAACTCCACTTCTTACACAAAACTCCACTTCCTACACAATAACTCCACTTCTTACACAAAACTCCACTTCCTACACAATAACTCCACTTCTTACACAAAACTCCACTTCCTACACAATAACTCCACTTCCTACACAATAACTCCACTTCTTACACAAAACTCCACTTCCTACACAATAACTCCACTTCTTACACAAAACTCCACTTCCTACACAATAACTCCACTTCTTACACAAAAATAAAAACACAACTCCACTTCTACACAATAACTCACTTCTTACACAAAACTCCACTTCTTACATCAAACATATTAACTCCACTTCATACACAATAACTCCACTTCTTACACAAAATCCACTTCTACACAATAACTCCACTTCTAAATAATACCACATACAAAACTCCACTTCTACACAATAATCCACTTCTTACACAAAACTCCACTTCCTACACAATACTTCCCACTTCTTACACATAAATCCACTTCCAAACACAATACTCCCCCTTCTTCACAAAAACTACTTTTCTCACAATCACTTCTTACACAAAACTCCACTTCCTACACAATAACTCCACTTCCTACACAATAACTCCACTTCTTACACAAAACTCCACTTCCTACACAATAACTCCACTTCTTACACAAAACTCCACTTCCTACACAATAACTCCACTTCTTACACAAAACTCCACTTCCTACACAATAACTCCACTTCTTACACAAAACTCCACTTCCTACACAATAACTCCACTTCCTACACAATAACTCCACTTCTTACACAAAACTCCACTTCCTACACAATAACTCCATTTATACACAAAAACTCCACTTCTACACAAATAACGCCACTTCTTACCCAAAACTCACTTCCTACCAATAACTTCTTACACAAAACTCCACTTCCTACAATAATCCATTCTACACAATAACTCATTCTTAAAAAACTCCACTTCCTACACAATAACTCCACTTCTTACACAAAACTCCACTTCCTACACAATAACTCCACTTCTTACACAAAACTCCACTTCCTACACAATAACTCCACTTCTTACACAAAACTCCACTTCCTACACAATAACTCCACTTCCTACACAATAACTCCACTTCTTACACAAAACTCCACTTCCTACACAATAACTCCACTTCTTACACAAAACTCCACTTCCTACACAAAACTCCACTTCCTACACACTAACTCCACTTCCTACACAATGACTTTTTACACGTTTTAAGAGTGGATAACATACTATACAGATATAAGTTTATCATTCCATGTTCGTGTTCAATGATCTGACTGAGTCATTGTCATATAAATATTCATAAATATAATGATAATGATATATATATTTATTTATTTATTATTGCGTGATCTTACTGGCCTTTTAACTATTTTCCAGACCAAGCAAAAAAAAAAAAAAAAAAAAAAAAAAAAAAGAGAGAGAGAGAAAAAAGAGATTATAAACATAGCGATTAATATTTATGAACAATGACACAGTTAGATCACTGAACACCTTTATAAATATCATATTTATAAAGTGTATACATCTATTTTTTTCTCCTGAAATACCGGACGTGAGAAATATAAGCTTTGAGATGTGTTTATCAGTAATTGGAATTCGGATACATAATATATGCACATGTGAGTATATATAAGTGCACACACACACACACACACACACACACACAGGCACACACACACACAGGCACACACAAACACACACACACACACAAATTCTTCTTTTTCTGTCTTTATCGTCTCTCCTCTCCTATCACCCCCCCCCCTCCTTACCCTCCCATCTCTCCCCCCCTTCCTCTCCTATCATCTTATTTTATCAATCTATCTAATAGGAAGCAAGATGACGTAATCAAATAAGGGTAGGGAGAAGGAAGGGAGAGTGGGAGAGGGGGGAGGGGGCATGGCAAACCCCCTTCCTCCCCTTCCCCCCTACCCGTCTCTTGGCCGAGGCTATGGAAGTCACCGGCGGGGAGGGGGGGGGGGGTGAGGGGAGGGAGGGAGGGTAGAGTATACAGCTGGTTACCATGACAACAGGAAAAGTATTTCCTGTTCATGGGTAATCTATCAATTCTGGACATTGATGATTCGTGTCTGTGTATATATGCGTGTGCTTTTTCGTGCGTGTGTGTGTGTATGTGTGTGTGTGTGTGCGTGTGTGTATGAGTGTGTGTGTGTGTGAGTGTATGAGTGTGTGTGTGTGTGTGTGTGTGTGTGTGTGATAGTCTTTATGTATATGTATACATCTATCTTTTTTGTCTGTTTTTGTGTCTGTGCTTGTCATGTATGCGCGTATATATATCTACATCTGTATATTAGTATGTTTGTATCTATATCTACACGTCCACTTACAGGCGGTTATATAAAAGTGCATGCGTATGTGCGTTTCCAGACGTACACAATATTTCCGTGTAGAAATAACTCGATTGCTTTGTCTTTTGTCTGCGTAACTATGCCAAGAAAATATCGCTACAGCTTTCAGTTATTACGAAAAATCTTGCCATTAGATCCCACAGAAGGAGGGATCGGATGAAGACAAGACTGGGAGAGAGAGAGAGAGAGAGAGCGAGCGCGATGAAGAGAGAGAGGAGTGGAGGAGAGGAGCGAGAGAGAGAGAGAGAGAGAGAGAGAGAGAGAGAGAGAGAGGGAGGGAGAGAGAGAGAGAGAGATTAAGATAAAGATAAAGAGAGAGAAAGATTGAGAGAAAGAGAGATTAAGGGAAAGAGAGATTAAGAGAGAGAGAGAGAGAGAGATAATACATGCTTGTTTACTTACATACATCCCTCACCATCCACATCCTTACAGACTTACATAATAGCTTATCCAATTTCGCAATCAGCTTCCAAATATTTATTTATTTATTCATGTTTATCTATTTTTTGCCATGGTAACAACTCATCACATTCAGCCATATGTCTCGGCCAAGGATATAAATAGCATGTCAGCTGTTGTCATCATTGATTGATGTCAGATAACTGGATTGACGTCATGATTGCATGCATCGGATCAAGATGAGATTGATGAGATAGAGAAGAAAAAATAATGAGGTAATTATTGCTAGCATGATTTTTTTTTTTTTTTTTATGACAACTGTATTAATAGCGGGAAAGTGCTAGATGCTTATCGTAGCGGTATATCGCTAACTTGTTGTGTTATATGGGTTATTTAAAGATAGAGGAATTATGTAATTGTGTGTGTATTTGTATGAACAGGAGGAAAGAGGAATGTTGATAATGATGAGAAGAGATGCAAGAAGGGTGAGAGGGATAAATAGAGAGAGAGAGAAAGAGAGAGAGAGAGAGAGAAGGAAAGAGAGAGAGAGAGAGAGAGAGAAGGAAAGAGAGAGAGAGAGAGAGAAAGAGAGAGGAAGAGAGAGAGCGAGAGCAAGAGCAAGAGCAAGAGAGAAAAGAAAACACACACACACACAAAAAAAAAAAAAAAAAAAATGAAAACACACATAGACCAAGAAACACACGATAAAAACACAAACGAACCCTACTCCCCCCCCTCCCAAAAACCACCACAAACAAACAAACAAACACCACCCTTCTTAGCTAGCAGCAGATAATTCCTAACATAGCAATAGCCCCTTCAGGATCCGAGCTAACAACCCAACCTCCCCCTCCCCCTCCCCCTCCCCTCCCTTCTCCCCCCCGTCCCTCTCCTCCCCTCCTGCCCCTCCTCCTCCCCCTTACGCTTGTTAATTAGTACGTGCTGCCCTCTCTCGGCC
>NW_028234444.1:15388560-15391060 GCF_977035675.1 Penaeus japonicus | reverse complement strand
TGTAGCGATATTTTCTTGGCATAGTTACGCAGACAAAAGACAAAGCAATCGAGTTATTTCTACACGGAAATAATGTGTACGTCTGGAAACGCACATACGCATGCACTTTTATATAACCGCCTGTAAGTGGACGTGTAGATATAGATACAAACATACTAATATACAGATGTAGATATATATACGCGCATACATGACAAGCACAGACACAAAAACAGACAAAAAAGATAGATGTATACACATACATAAAGACTATCACACACACACACACACACACACACACACACATACACTCATACACTCACACACACACACACTCATACACACACGCACACACACACACTCATACACACACACACGCACGAAAAAGCACACGCATATATACACAGACACGAATCATCAATGTCCAGAATTGATAGATTACCCATGAACAGGAAATACTTTTCCTGTTGTCATGGTAACCAGCTGTATACTCTACCCTCCCTCCCCCCCCTCACCCCCCCCCCTCCCCGCCGGTGACTTCCATAGCCTCGGCCAAGAGACGGGTAGGGGGGAAGGGGAGGAAGGGGGGAAGGGGGTTTGCCATGCCCCCTCCCCCCTCTCCCACTCTCACTTCCTTCTCCCTACCCTTATTTGATTACGTCATCTTGCTTCCTATTAGATAGATTGATAAAATAAGATGATAAGAGAGGAAGGGGGGGAGAGATGGGAGGGTAAGGAGGGGGGGGGGGATAGGAGAGGAGAGACGATAAAGACAGAAAAAGAAGAATTTGTGTGTGTGTGTGTTTGTGTGTGTATGTGTGTTTGTGTGTGTGTGTGTGTGCACTTATATATACTCACATGTGCATATATTATGTATCCAAATTCCAATTACTGATAAACACATCTCAAAGCTTATATTTCTCACTTCCGGTATTTCAGGAGAAAAAAATAGATGCATACACTTTATAAATATGATATTTATAAAGGTGTTCAGTGATCTAACTGTGTCATTGTTCATAAATATTAATCGCTATGTTTATAATCTTTTTTTTTTCTCTCTCTCTCTTTTTTTTTTTTTTTTTTTTTTTTTTCCTTGGTCTGGAAAATAGTTAAAAGGCCAGTAAGATCACGCAATGATAAATAAATAAATATATATATCATTATCATTATATTTATGAATATTTATGAACAATGACTCAGTCAGATCATTGAACACGAACATGGAATGATAAACTTATATCTGTATAGTATGTTATCCACTCTTAAAACGTGTAAAAAGTTATTGTGTAGGAAGTGGAGTTATTGTGTAGGAAGTGGAGTTTTGTGTAAGAAGTGGAGTTTTGTGTAAGAAGTGGAGTTATTGTGTAGGAAGTGGAGTTATTGTGTAGGAAGTGGAGTTATTGTGTAGGAAGTGGAGTCATTGTGTAGGAAGTGGAGTCATTGTGTAGGAAGTGGAGTTATTGTGTTGGGAGTGGAGTTATTGTGTAGGAAGTGGAGTCATTGTGTAGGAAGTGGAGTTATTGTGTTGGGAGTGGAGTTTTGTGTAAAAAGTGGAGTTATTGTGTAGGAAGTGGAGTTATTGTGTAGGAAGTGGAGTTATTGTGTAGGAAGTGGAGTTATTGTGTAGGAAGTGGAGTTATTGTGAAGAAAATAAAGTTACTTTGTAGAAAATGGATTTATTTTGTAGAAAGTGAAGTTATTTTGAAGTAAGTGAAATCATTTTGTAGAAACTGATGAAGTTATTTTGTAGAAAGTAAAACGTTTCAGCCACGTGACAGTTTAAGAGACAGATACTTTTCAAATGAATATACATAAAAAAATCCCAATTTAAGAGTTTTTTTATTATTATAAATAAAAGAATAGATAAATAGATACTAACCATACTGTAATTCATGAGACAAATTGTGATCAAAGAAATAGGCTTCAATTGCACATTAATTTTATGAAGATACCAACTTGTTTTGTTTTGTTTTCTGTTGTCGAATTGTTGTTTTATTGTTGCAATTGTTGCATGTGGTTATGTTGTAGTTGTTGTATGAATCTTGTTCTTGTAAATGTAGTTGTGTGTTAGTTGGTAATGGTGTATTTGTTCTGGTGTTTATTTTGTCACTAGTCTATGTTGGTTGGTAATTTTATACGTGTTCTGTGTTGGCTGGTAATGTTCTATGTGTTCTATGTTGGTTGGCAATGTTATTTGTGTTCTATGTTGGTTGGTAATATGTGTTCTATGTTGGTTGGTAATGTTATATGTGTTCTATGTTGGTTGGTAATGTAATACTTGTTCTATGTTGGTTGGTAATATGTGTTCTATGTTGGTTGGTAATGTAATACGTGTCCTATGTTGGTTGGTAATATGTGTTCTATGTTGGTTGGTAATGTAATACGTGTCCTATGTTGGTTGGTAATATGTGTTCTATGTTGGTTGGTAATGTAATACGTGTCCTATGTTGGTTGGTAATATTATACGTGTTCTATGTTGGTTGGTAATGTTATTTGTGTTCTGTGTTGGTTGGTAATGTAA
>NW_028234444.1:15339334-15354334 GCF_977035675.1 Penaeus japonicus | reverse complement strand
AAAAAAATAACACACACACACACAAACACACACACACACCCACACACACCACACACCACACACACACACACCCAAACCAAACTACACCACCCCCCTCCTCCCAACTCCCCACCTAATCCCATCCACACCCACACACTCCCAACAACACCAAAAACACACCACCAACCCCACAAACACCACCACCCAACACACAAACACACACACACTCACACACACACCTCACACACCACCACCCCACCCCCCCCCAAACCACCCCCCCACTTCAACAAACCCACCACACACCCCCTCAACACAACCCACTCACACCCTCCAAATAAAAAAAAAAAAAAAAAAAAAAAAAAAAAAAAAAAAAAAAAAAAAAAAAAAAAAAAAAAAAAAAAAAAAAAAAAAAAAAAAAAAAAAAAAAAAAAAAAAAAAAAAAAAAAAAAAAAAAAAAAAAAAAAAAAAAAAAAAAACAT
This sequence comes from Penaeus japonicus, assembly GCF_977035675.1. Taxonomy (NCBI): domain Eukaryota; kingdom Metazoa; phylum Arthropoda; class Malacostraca; order Decapoda; family Penaeidae; genus Penaeus; species Penaeus japonicus. The sequence continues at coordinate 15,353,876 of NW_028234444.1, read as the reverse complement.
TAAATTAAAAAAATATAATATAAATAAAAATATTAATATAATAATAAATATTAAAAATAATACTAATAGATAATATCATCTATTTTATATATAATTTTAATATTTATATAAATATTTATAAAAAAAAACAAAAAAAAAAACAAATATATATCAATAAAATAAATCTAATATACTCAATAAATAATCTAAAGAATATATATATAATACATTACACACATAATATATATAATATATATAATATAAATATCTATATATATATATATACATAAATATATCTTTTATAATTATATATCAACATAAATATCTAATATACATAATTATATATACATATATAGATCTATCTGAATATCTATAAGCATATAAATATAATATATATATAATAATTATAACAATAAATATATATATATATATATATATAAGAACGATCTATACTATATTAATATTATATATATATATATAAATCTAAAATCACTTAAATCTCACTACAGTATGTGAGGTGTGATTTATAGTATGAGACAGCACTCTCACACCAGTCCACAACACAACATCTATATCTATCACACACTAACACACTCTTATCTATCACTCACTCAACCCAATAACTAACTGTCCTCTCAAAACACACCAAACTCACAATTACACTATCATCACATAAAATATATGAGAGATTAGAGATGATGACACACACACAGACTCACTCTCACAAAACACTAATCACCACACTCTCACACACGACAAACACTTATATAGAGATAGATGAGTTATAGTGTGATATTATATAGTGATCTAGTGGACTCCAACAAACACACACAAACTCACACACACCACTCACACTCTCTCACTACACTATCACACACACACCCACTCGCACCCTCACATCTCTCTCATACTCACAACACACCTGTCCCACACATACCTTCACACACTCAAACTACTCACACACTCACATACTACTCACTGAAACCTCAGTCTCTCTCCCACTCTCCAAATCCACACCCACTCACTCACTCACACTCGCACACATCTCTATCTCTCTCACACAAACACACCCACACCACCATTACACCACCCCCCACCCACAACACACACTCACACTCAAACTCTCACTCACTCTATCATTCAACAATCTCACAATGACACTCAAACTCAAATCTCATCTCACTCACACTCATCACAACTCTCTCACTCACTCACTCAACACCTCAATCCCATTGAGAGATATATATATGATATATATGTAGTAGTTTTGTGTGTGAGATACTAAACACGCAGACCAACTCACACACTAACACACACTCACACACTATCTCACACACCCTCTCATACTAACTATCTCCTCACCACTCCACACAAACACTACTCTCACAAAACCACACACTCTCTCAATCACAACTCTATCTGTGTGTGATGTGTGAGTTGATAGTGTGAGAGAGCGAGAGAAGTGTGTGTGGTGTGGTGCGGTTTGTGCGGCCTCCGAAAAAAAAAACCGCATCGACAAAATAAGACACTCCGAAAAAACAAAACGAAACCAACAGCCCCGAAACTCCACCACACTCCGCAAACGCACAAACCCCCGCCAACCCCCCCCCCCCCCCCCCCCCCCCCTCCACCCCCCCCCCCAGCCCCCCTTATCCTGATCCTTGACCCCTATATCCATAGTCCTCCCCCTATTTACCCGCTTCCTCCCTCGTCCTTACCTCTTTTGCCTAGTTTCCCCTTACTAGCCTTCATAAAAACCCACTCCTCTTTCCACTACCCTTATGCCTAATACCTTTCCCCATCCTTATCTTTTTTTCCCCTCTTTTCTCTTCCCCACTTCTTTTTTGTCTCCCTATTTTCCCCTTTTTTTTTTTCGTTTCTGTTCACTTGCCCCCCTTTTGTTTTTTTTTTTTTTTTTTTTTTTTTTTTTCCTTTTTTTTTTTTTTTTTTTTTTTTTTTTTTTTTTTTTTTTTTTTTTTGTTTTTTTTTTTTTTTTTTTTTTTTTTTTCCCTTTTTTTTTTTTTTTTTTTTTTTTTTTTTTTTTTTTTTTTTTTTTTTTTTTCCTTTTTTTTTTTTTTTTCATTGTCGGAATTTTCTTGTGATCTTTTTTTCACTTACCACTTTTTCTCATTTTCTATCTGTAAATGTCTATCCTACCCTTCATGCTTCCGTCTCTTTCTGTTTATTACATCGTTTTCTCTCGCTTTCACACATTTCAACTCTTCTCCATCGTCTTCTTTCGTTCTTCTTTTCATTATCTTAATTCGTAAAACGCCTGTTCTTTACTCTCCACTTTTACTTTAGTGTAACTTCACCTTTCTTATTTTTAGTTTTTTATTTTCTTTCTTTGCCTTCTGCTTGCTTTCTCCATATCCCCTCTAGACTTACCGGTTTCACCTTGTTTGTCGTTTTTCTGTTTCACTCGTTTACACTCTCTACTCGCCTCTCCTGTACCCTACTCCCCTACCCTTCCCTTGTAATCCGATTCGGAATCCCGAATCGAATCATTACTTGAAAATTTAAGGTAATAGAGGGGCGGCACTCAAGCAACTTCGGAGATGATTCCGCCCACGAAAACAATACACTAACATATTGCTTGCATGGACATGTAGTTTTAATTTTGTGCAAATAATGTTTTAATAGGTTTTATACAATAAGTTCTCATTGTGTTTTCGGGGGTTCGAAACCCCTCGGGTGCGGAATAATATGATGAAAACCAATTCTCTTTTTATATCGATTTTTATTTAAGTTTTACCAACTTTTACACGTATGTCTTAGCTTGAGGTTGGGTATTTATATCAACCTTATTTTTATTTCTACATAATTTTAATGAATTAGTTTTATAAATCTATTTATTTTCGTAAATGGAAATCCCACCACCACGCGCCTCTTATTAAACTCTTTTATTAATTGATATTATTGTTGTTCTTAAATAACTTTAATTCTAAAATGCTTACTGAAATTTTATTATTTATTTTTGGCTTTTACTTGTCTTTAGAACTATGGGAATTTTTAAATTTCCTCATTTTTTTTATTCGATTCTGACCATCGATCTGCCACGGCACCAGTCTGTATTTTGCATTTTATTAATCCGTGGGACGTTTTTCAAGTGATCCATTTGTATTTAACATTACGTTTATAATTATGTTTATTTTTGCGCTTTGTTTTTATAATTTATACTAAGTGTTTTATTGATAAGTTAGTGGATTTTTGTGTTTCATATTTTATTTTATTTTAACTTTGCCATTTAGTATCCTTTTTTACATGACTTTATACTTGTATTTACTTTTAATTAAAACCTTTTTTTGTAATTGTATATATTTTGAGATGTGATTACTTTATTTTATATTGTAAAATAATTTGTTGCCACGTTGGCGCCTACGATCTGTATAAAAAGCGTCCAAAATAAACCCAGAAAACGGGGGAACTCGTGTATGAGACTTTTCAACTCGTGTATGGGATCTGTAATGCCTCACACCCTGTTTATTTGGACACAGCAGCAACTAACAAAAAATTAAGTTCTTGTGACACCAGAGCAACCCTGGTTTCCGGGCCTCTCGTCTTTGCTTGACGTTAATTGTTGTTTCTGTGATTTAATTTAACGTAAATCCGTCGAGTAAACGCGTGTTTTTTTTTTCAGACTTTTTGCACTTTTAGAGGCACTGCCTCGCAACCTTCAGTGCTTTGTTTTTGAAGGTACACGAGACTACAGTAGAGTAGTCAGCCCCCACACCCCAGACCGCAGCTCTCTTCTACTCCCCAGGGTAGCCCCTTACGGGCCTGTGACCCCTGGGTAGGGGAGGAGCCCAGTAGCAGAGTGCCTGAGGGCGTCCTTTTCGGGCGCAACTTTTTTCTCCCCCTGAATTTTTTCTATTTTTCTGGTGTGACTTTCCTGAGCCTACGGGAGTCTCCTTGTGAGTTTTCCTGTATTCGCTTGGGGGTGGGCATTGACTTACCGTCCCTCGCGAATAGGCGTTCGGCGGTAGGAAGTGCCTTACACACCAACTCCCGATCCCTTAGTTTGGTACTGGAGAAAGCAGCCAGGACTTCCACTAAGGGGGCGCGAGGACGTTTAACTGAAAAGACTTGTTTTTTTTTATTATCCTCATCTTAGCTATTGGGATTAGGTTGATATACAATAGTTAAGGGATAAGGTAGTCCCTTTCAGGACAAAACGGTGCTTTGGCCTCAGGGATCGGACTGGTCCGACACCTTCTAGTATGATTGATCCCCCGGCTACCTTCCTCCCTCTCCCAAGGAGGTAAGGGGCGACTCAGACCCTTTCTAAGAACAAATTTGACTAAAAATGGAACCCCGACCAATGACCGACTCAGAGAAAGACATATTGATATCCCTCCAAGAAGCAAGGTGCTTGAACATCGATGCGTGAAAGAAAATCAATCCTTGCAGAATGTCCAACCCCTTTATCATCAAGAAGGTCCTTTGATGGGTTCAAGTGGAAGGCGGGTTTGATTTTGTCCGAAAATTGCGAGGATGGCAGCCTCCTTGTTAAGTTACAATTTAAATCTCAGGTTAAGAATTTGCTTAAACTGACGCAGATTCATGACCTTCAAGTTAAAGTAACTATTCCTGTTGGCCCAAATACCTGTAAGGGAGTAATCTTTCACAGGGATTTGAGGACAATGGAAGAAAGTGAAATTCTTGAGGCCATGAAAGACCAGAGCGTAGTAGACGTAAATTGTTTGGCTAAGAAAGATGGAGACGTGCGAGTAAAACCGGATTGTGTTTCTTGACTTTTTCTTCTAACAAAATTCCAAGTACTGTTAAAGTTGGGTATGAGATCGTTCAAGTTCGACCCTATATTCAAAAACCAATGCATTGTAATAGATGCCAAAAATTTGGACACACCTCATTACGATGCAATGATAAAGATACAGATAAATTTATATGCGGTAAATGTGCTGGAGCTCATGATACTACTACATGCAAGGAAAAGACCCTCAAGTGTGCTAACTGTGGAGGTCCCCATCAGTCAGGCTCTGCTGAATGCAGCAGCCTGAAGACGGAGACTGAGACATTGGCATACATGAGAGAACACGATGTTAGTTACCGTGAGGCCAAGAAGAAAGTTGAAGGTTTGACAAGCAAACCCAATACTTCTTACGCCTCAGCTGTAACTAACAACGTTTCCAATGCAAGCAGTATTAGTCAGCAGCTCGCAGCTAAGGACAAGGAAATTTCGGAATTAAAGGAAACGGTTAAAAATTTAATTAATCAGGTTAAAGAATTGACTAAAACAATAAAGGAATTTGCTGAATCAACCCAGCAAAAAAAGCATCATAAGGAGGATGATACCAAATCACAATCTGGATCACACCTCTTAGTCCAGGCGACCCCTACTAGAACTTCGTCTGGTGGTAGTTCTGTCGTAAGAGCAGATCATCTTCTGCCGGGCGTCTCTCTAGTGGAGGGGAGCAGGCCATGGAGGCTACTGTCTCCAAAAATTCCCGAGAGAGAGCCCTCGGGAAGCGAGGGAGAGGAGGAGGCGCCTCCCTCCCAAAAAAAGAAAATAAAAACCGCCGGACAAGGCACTTCCAAACCCCATAAAACGTAATCCACGCGTATACCATTATACAATGGAACTGTCGAAGTCTTAGATCAAAATTAAATTCCCTTAGATTATTAGCCTCGTCCTATGCTCCCGATATTATCGTTCTACAAGAAAGCCATTTAAACGACCAAGTCTCTGATGAGGTCGTATCGCTAAGAAACTACCATCTTTGTAGAAAAGACCGAGAGGGAAGGGGTGGAGGCGGAGTCGCCATGTACATCCACCAGAATCTCCCTTTCATTGAAGTGACGATTAATTCTACTTTGGAACACGTCGCATGCAAAGTAAAATTCAATAACACGTATCTGACTATATGCTCAGCTACTGTCCACCTGATAAAATGTTATTTTATGATGAGCTTTTTGCTATTCAGGACAGTCTGCCAAAATAATAAATTAATTTTAGGTGATTTTAATGCTCGTCATACATCATGGGGTTCCCTGCGGGTGAATGGTAGAGGTGAGCAAGTAGTTAAGTTGATCAACGACTCTGATCTGGTTCTTCTAAATGATGGTAGTCCAACGCGAATAGACGATAGTACCGGTAATTTGAGCTTCATTGACCTATCACTGGTCTCTTCAACACTAGCAGCCAAGTGCCTGTGGCACACCATTGACGACTCGTTGGGAAGCGATCACCTTCCTATTTGTATTCAATATTCATGCGACACCACGAGGACGCCTTCAGCACCCAAATTTAACGTAAAAAGAGCAGATTGGGTCGCCTTCACAAGGAGCGTCAAGCTCGAAGTTGTTGGAAGAAACCATGATGATAAAGTAAACAATGTTCAAAATTGTATTATAAATGCAGCAATGGCAACCATCCCTAAGACTTCGACAGATAGCGTTAAGCATAGAGTTCCATGGTGGACACCAGATTGCCGCAGGGCGCTATGTGAACGAAATAGGGCCTACAGGCTTTTCCATAATAATATCACAAATGAGAAACTTTCGCAAATACAAACAAGTCGAGAGCTAGGGCTCGAAGAACAATCAGACAAGCCAAAAGAGACTCCTGGCGAAGCTTTGTCTCTACGATCAATAGCAACACTAAGATCTCAGAGGTTTGGTCCACAGTTAATAAAATCAATAGAAAAAAATCATCAATAAAGATCAGAAACATCATTCATGAGGGAAATAATTACGATTCACCTAGAGACATAGCTAACATAATCGCCAGGCAGTTTCTCTTATACAAGCAGCTCGGAAAACTACAATCTGCATTCCTGACAACCAAGGAAGCAGCCGAGCTGCAAACCAATTCACTTTGTCACAGGAGATAACTTTGATTACAATAAAGATCTTACAATGAATGAGCTTGTCCGAGCCCTAGAAGCCTGTAGGAGGAACATCCCCAGGCCCCGATGAGATTCGATATGAGATGATAAAGCATCTTAATCATGATGACATGATTAAGTTGCTAGAAGTGTACAATGATATTTGGAAAAGCCAGACTTTTCCAAATTCATGGCACTTCGCCCACATCATTCCCATATTGAAAGGAGGGGGAAATCCCAGATCCGCCATCTCTTACCGCCCAATTGCGTTGACAAGTTGCTTATGCAAGGTCATGGAAAGAATTGTTAATAGTAGGCTATTGCATTTTTAAAAAAAACAGAAATTTACTAGTTGACGAGCAGTGCGGCTTCCGAAAGGGACGCCAAACTCTCGATCAGCTAGTAAAACTGGAAAGTCATATTCATGAGGCATTTGCCAAAAAGCATTTTTTGATATCAGTATTTTTAGACATAGAAAAAGCCTACGACATGACTTGGCGACATGGCCTACTCAGAAAAACTATATGCTTTCGGATTGCGTGGAAACTTGCCTTGTTTTATCCAAAATTTCATTTCTGACAGAACTTTTTCTGTCAAATTATTTTCTGACAACGTCACTTTCTCGGACATTTTTGTCCAGGCAAACGGGGTCCACAAGGAAGTGTCTTGTCTCCTACATTATTTTTATGTATTATAAATGACATTTTACCATCTCCTCCTCGGAATCTTAAATACTCACTGTACGCCGATGATTGTGCATTATGGCACTCCAGCAATAATGCAGAGTTCTCGGCAAATCAGATCCAATTGGCACTGATATGATTCATAACTGGGCCTCCAGTGGGGTTTTAAGTTTTCCATTAGAAAAAGTATTGGCGTGGTTTTTACACATAGGAGAAAGCCCAACATCAGGCTAACTCTAGACAACCATCCAATACTATTCAAAATTCAGCTAGATTTCTTGGACTACTCTTTGATTAGTAGATTGAATTGGAAAGACCACATTGGTCAATTAAAGAATAAATGTCAAAAAAGCACTCAATTTATTAAAGTGCATTTCTGGACACAAATGGGGAGCTGATAGAAAAGTCTTTACTGATGTTATATAAATCCCTGATTAGGTCTAAAGTAGATTATGGGTCAATCGTGTATGGCTCGGCAACGACTCAACTCTGAAAGGTTTGAATGTAGTGCAGAATGCGTGTTTACGAGTCTGTCTTGGAGCCCTTATGTGCACTCGCACCGAGCGCCTAGAGGTAGAGTCGGGAGTACCTCCCCTCCGTCTTAGACGCGGCCAGCTTGCGCTGACCTATGCCGCGAAGGTAGCCAGGCAGCCCCAACATCCAAACAGGATGTTTTGCGCCGGCAGGTAGGGCCCCAGTATCGCGGCGGGAAGCCGCTGGCAATAGACTCCATGACCTCACAGAAAAAGTCGGTATCGATCTCTCTACCATCGATACCCTGGTTCAATCTAATATAGCACCGTGGAAACACCCAATTTTTCTACTGTTGTAACTGGCTACCATCAGCCAAAGCCACGGTGTCGGAGGTGGAGGTACGCCAGAGGTTCAGAGAGATCCTAATTAAACATCTTTCCTTTTTTCATTTATATACCGACGGGTCCAAGACAGACGAGTGTGTGGAGCGGGTGTATGGTCGACTGAATGTCAGTTGAGATTTCGATTGCCGAATCATACATCGATCTTTCTTGCCGAACTTTTTGCAATAGATAAAGCTTTAGATTTTGCCCTATCGACGACCCACGATAGAATAGTCATCTTTTCAGACTCGTTAAGTTCAATTAAAGCCATTAAATCACTAGAAACCACCTATAATGAAATACAGGGTAATATCATTCGTAAAATGCATAGTGCCAATAAATCAATCAAACTAATATGGGTACCTGGACACTGGGTATCCATGGTAATGAACAGGCTGACAAACTAGCCGGGTCGACTGGCGATCTGGAGCCTGGTATTATCCACACAGATCTCAGGTGTTTTGTCTCTTTTATAAAAGCAAAAATCCATCTCCTGTGGCAGAGTGAGTGGACCGACCTCACAATACACAAGACCAAAGAAGAAATCACAATGTGGGACACAGCCCACAGGAAATATAGAAGGGAGGAGGTGGTGTTGGCCCGACTTAGGGTCAATGCCACACGACTGACACACCTCACTCCCTATATAGAAAAAAACTTCCCTCCAAAGTGTGATCATTGCAACCACCACTTAACAATAGCACACATTTTAATATCCTGCAACCAATATAACAACCAAAGACAAAAAATAAAAAATTATTTACAAATTAAAAATATTGAACTAAATATAAAAAATCTACTTTCTAATAATGAAAGAATAATAAGTAAAGTAATCACTTTTCTAAAGGAGACAAAACTTTATGACCTTATATAGATTGATAAAATAAAATGGAATCATTGGCTTAATAACCTTGGCCTGTGCCGCTGGTTGATAGCCAATAAATCCAACAAGCAAGCAACCCAGAACGGGAGTTGTCTCTGGACTCGGTGTTTGTGTACTTACCCCCTGGATTACCCTGGATTTCCCTGTGGCGACGCTGGAGCAGCAAAGAAAGGTTGTGTTTGACCCTTTTACATGCCAGATAGGGATAATTGCTGGACGTGCTTTGTGTGATTACTTAGAAAACATAAATACGTTACTGGCCAGCCCAGCCAGAGATGCCCTCACAAATGTTCCTTTTAATTTGTTATTTTTGAAGGAGTCTTGCCTTTCTTTTTATGTTTTTGATACTTTTATTAATTTACTTTTTAAACTCCTTTTTACGTCAGTCCATTTGACCTTATTTCTCATGCTTTTATTATTTTATCACGGGCGTTTGTAAATAGAGGTGGCGAACGCACGTAACCAGACCCATCTTAATTGGGACTTGTACCTGGGGTGTGGGACGAATAAGTCTCCCCACGGGGAAGTGAACGGGCCCCCTCCCTCTTCCTTTCGGCCCTAAGCCGCCATCCGCCGCTTCGGCGGGTGATTTTTCGGGCTTCCCCTCGACATTACCTTACAGGTCGCCCACCAATAATAATGGTGGCAGCGTGTGGGATGTGGTTACGTGTATGAGCTCCCTTGCTCTTGTTCCTGCCTCAATCCAGCAACATAGTTACTTCTGTCAGGCAAGCTTAGCAGTTTTAGTATTAGAAAGCCATATGTACTGTAGACCAAAAAGGTTACGAGCCTGAAGCTCTATAGATAGATTCTACACATGTGGCTTTAGTAGGAACAGGGAAACTGTTTTTTCTACTTTCCCACATCTTTTGTATGATCTCTTTAAAAAGAAAGTGATCTTGAACCAGAACTGATTATAGCTCAAGTGATATTTGATTGTACCGAGACTTGTGATTTGCATTTTGTATACATTCCTAGATTCCTTACCTACATTTAAATCCTTACCTCTATTCTCCTGCTTTGCCCTCGCCCTCTTCCTTCCCTCTTCCCTTCGTCTGTGCCTTCGCCCTCGCCCTCTTCCTTCCCTCCTCCCTTCGTCTTAGCCTTCGCCCTCGCCCTCTTCCTTCCCTCCTCCCTTCGTCTTAGCCTTCGCCCTCGCCCTCTTCCTTCCCTCTTCCCTTCGTCTGTGCCTTCGCCCTCGCCCTCTTCCTTCCCTCTTCCCTTCGTCTGTGCCTTCGCCCTCGCCCTCGCCCTCTTCTTCCCTCTTCCCTTCGTCTGTGCCTTCGCCCTCGCCCTCTTCCTTCCCTCTTCCCTTCGTCTGTGCCTTCGCCCTCGCCCTCTTCCTTCCCTCCTCCCTTCGTCTTAGCCTTCGCCCTCGCCCTCTTCCTTCCCTCCTCCCTTCGTCTTAGCCTTCGCCCTCGCCCTCTTCCTTCCCTCTTCCCTTCGTCTGTGCCTTCGCCCTCGCCCTCTTCCTTCCCTCTTCCCTTCGTCTGTGCCTTCGCCCTCGCCCTCTTCCTTCCCTCTTCCCTTCGTCTGTGCCTTCGCCCTCGCCCTCTTCCTTCCCTCTTCCCTTCGTCTGTGCCTTCGCCCTCGCCCTCTTCCTTCCCTCTTCCCTTCGTCTGTGCCTTCGCCCTCGCCCTCGCCCTCTTCTTCCCTCTTCCCTTCGTCTGTGCCTTCGCCCTCGCCCTCTTCCTTCCCTCTTCCCTTCGTCTGTGCCTTCGCCCTCGCCCTCTTCCTTCCCTCCTCCCTTCGTCTGTGTCTTCCCCTCCTCCCTCTTCCTTCCCTCCTCCCTTCTCCTGTGCCTTCGCCCTCGCCCTCTTCCTTCCCTCTTCCCTTCGTCTGTGCCTTCGCCCTCGCCCTCTTCCTTCCCTCTTCCCTTCGTCTGTGCCTTCGCCCTCGCCCTCTTCCTTCCCTCTTCCCTTCGTCTGTGCCTTCGCCCTCGCCCTCTTCCTTCCCTCCTCCCTTCGTCTGTGCCTTCGCCCTCGCCCTCTTCCTTCCCTCCTCCCTTCGTCTGTGCCTTCGCCCTCGCCCTCTTCCTTCCCTCCTCCCTTCGTCTGTGCCTTCGCCCGCTCGCCTCTCTTCTTCCCTCGCCTCTTCCCTCTTCCCTCCGTCTGTGCCTTCGCCCTCGCCCTCTTCCTTCCCTCTTCCCTCCGTCTGTGCCTTCGCCCTCGCCCTCTTCCTTCCCTCTTCCCTCCGTCTGTGCCTTCGCCCTCGCCCTCTTCCTCTGTCTTCCTTGTTCCCCGTTTTTGAGTGTACCACGAGCAGTAATGAGTTAAACTGTAAATTTCATCTTGGTGGAACTTTGTATCTTATCAATGCCAGTTTTCCATTGTATTACCGAGTGACTGTAAGGTTTGACCTTTTTGTATTGTGATAATTAAGTTTCTGGTGTTTTAAAGGTTTGTCATTTTAAATTGTGCTTTTGTATCTAATAGGTTTTCATTTGTTTTTATTACGTGTAAGGATTTGCTTAGTTCAATTTCTGCTTTTGCGGTTAGCCTGATACTGAGTGCTCTATTGTGAATCCAATAAGTACTGCATCGCGATAGTGGATCTAAGTGAATTTCGTAGTGAGTGAATTACATTCTACCAAGATTAGAAGGTATTTATCAGTGAGTGACTTTGTTTTGTTGACTGTCCTGGCAATATGCATACGAGAGGAAAGGCTCAAAAAGGTGTTAGCTCGACTAGCCAACCCTCCACTAGGAGTCAGTCCACGGAAAGCCTCCCCCTCATAGTCCAAGGCTCGGACAGACTAGTGCGTGAGTCTGTCGCTGCAATGGAAGGGGAAATGTCAATGATCGAAGAGTTTTATCAAAGAATGGCAACTCTTATGGCCCAGAACGAGCAAAATTTGCTTGCCAGGATAGAGGAGTTGGCTCAAAAGAGTGATGAGCAGGCACGAGAGAGCAGTGATAGGCTAGACAGACTAGAGGAGAGGCTGCATATCGGTCATGCTTCTGGGGAAGCCGCAGCTCAGACTAGTGAGTTGGGGGCTCCATGTAGTGCTCAGGAAGCTTCGGGTCCCGCCGAGAGGATCGCGCCACAGGCTACTGCAGCAGTGCCTGAAGCAGTAGACAGACCTCCGTTAGCCACAGCAACTGAGGGCCTTACCCGGGAGACTCTCTTAGAGTGGGAGAGAAGGCTGAATAGGAAAGAGAGGGAGCTGGAAAAGGAAAGGAGGGAGCTTCAGCTTAACCCACTTGGGTTAGCCTCTAGTTTAGCTCATGCAGACCCTGGTCCTAATGCCCGTGACTTCTATAGGCGGCCTCAACAGAACGCTTACATTCCAGACACAGCTAGGAGGCCCACTATAGTATCCGCTCCTCCCATCCTTAGCGGTGAACCTTTTAATGATAGTGTGAGAAGGGCTCCTACAGTTGTGCATCCTGAGAGGACAACTTCTGATTTCATTAGGAGAGTCCCTACCTCTGAGTCTGACCATACGATCTCGTATGTAATCAGCAGTCGTGACAATGTGCCTCATTTTAAAGGGAAATTTCAGCCTGTGACCCCCTCAAGAGGAATCAGGAGATTGAATCCTGCATTCGCTCCATTGAAAACTTAGTCAGACCTCCCACTGGGGATGCCTTTATCAGAGCAGCCAGAGCTAATTGCCGTGGTAGAGCTGAAACCATGATTAATTCCGAGACCTTTGACCACATCACAGACTGGGCATTATTCAAAAGGGAACTGAGGAGGAAATTTAGGGGAACATATACCGCAGCTGACTTTTACAAAGTCTTGTATGACCATACCATGACCGAGACCCAAGCCCCGATGGACTTTTATCTCCAAATCGAAGCCTCAGTTTATCAAGGCTTCAGGGACCATAGGGAGGCTATTGGGGACCCCTCCGAGCTCATAAGAAGGGTCTTTTTATCAGGAATTCCCGGTTGGCTTAGGGATTTCCTGGCACTTAAAGACGATTGTACTTCTCAGCAATTGGCTGAGACGGCTCAAAGGGTTTGGAACTCTCGTAATGGCATAAAACATGGCCACCTCACGAATCGACATCAGTCACCAAACCCTCTTCCTGAGGAATACCATCCTCGACGCCACTTTGGTGGGCAGTCACTTAGGACAAGAGACCCTTACAGCCTTCACCCTGTAACCGTGAACTCGCCATCCACCTCCATTCCTCTAGCCTCTCCACCTAGACGTACTCAGTCAGGCCTATGGTGCGACTTCCACCAGAGCACCACTCATAGTACCAATGAGTGTAGGGCTATAGCGATTTCACGCTCACCCACACAAACAGGGCCTTACACGTGTTTCAGGTGTGGGCAGAATGGCCATTTGGCTCGGGAATGTCGATTTCCGCGGCGCCAGGGAGACCGAGCTCCGAGTCCCACTGGCAGGATCGAAAGGAGCCAGCCATTTCCAGGCTACAGGGACCCCATTGAGAGTAATGCAGCTGAGTGTGCACGAGAGGGACGGACGACCTCTCGTGGCACTCAATGTTAACCATAAAACTGTTATATGCTTTATAGACACAGGGTCTCAAGTCACCATTATCAAGCCTAGTGCCCTTGGTATCATCGATCCTGATAATAAATTAAAACAGCAGTTATCACTAAAAACCCTGCAAGGGATCTCTGGGGAGGGTATCAAGTCCACAGTAGATGTGTCACTCGAGTTCCAACTTAAAGCAGGACTGGCCTACATCCACCAAACTACAATTGCTGACTTGGACTTTCCAGGAGATGTGCTTCTAGGTATTGATTTTCTGAGAAGAGCCAATTTTACATTACGATCTGCTGCCTATGCATCAACAGGCACCTTGATCCTAGAAGGCTGTCACTTCTCTGTAGTGTACACAAACTCCAAGTCTTTGAAGATAGCCATGGTCAGCAAAGATAAAGTAGATGCTTCCACTCAGACAACATTAGTGTCTGAACCTGTGCCAAAGCCTAACCCGGAGACAACCGTTCACCTTGCTAAGCAGACCGTGATCCCATCCCATTCAGGAATGTTTCTGGAAGGATGTGTCTCTCGGTTAGGTCAGAGCGATGGAGATGTACTGTTAACTCCCACCGTCACTGGAACTCTTGCTCTACCCCATTCAGCGACCACTCTTACTAAGAGACATTGTAATATATGGGCCATAAACCCCTCATCGCGGCCAATTAAACTTAAATGTGGGACCAGACTTGGAACTATAGCCTCCATTGATGTCATTTATAGTAATGCTTCGGAACAGTCTGTAAAACCTGACACGATTGGTCATGACGGTATTGATGACCTGGTACCTGCAAAAGAAAACGTTAGTAGTGCCTGCAACGGCAATAT
>NW_028234444.1:15324334-15331834 GCF_977035675.1 Penaeus japonicus | reverse complement strand
CTTTTTCTCTCCTTCTCTTCCTCTCTTCCTTTTTCCCTTTTTAGCAATTAGGATAGTAATGATCAATGTAATGATGTTGGTGATAGTAAAGGTGATAAAAATGGTAATGATGGTAATAGTAAGAATAATAATGATAATGATGATGATAACATTGATAGTGATAGTGATAATTCTATTGCATTTTCCATCAGGTTTTATCAGATGTATTGAAGCAGAGAGATCATTGGTAAATTTGTTTTGATATATGACTAAAGATTGGCTTGTTACTGTTTTTTTTTCTTTCTTTCTTTCTTTCTTTCTTTCTTTTTTCATCTCATATTGTGAGAAAGAGTATTTTGTTGTAGTGAGATATTAGCATATTCACTAATGGCAATATTGCCTTGAAAAAATTTATATTTTGTGCCTAAGGTCAGGATTGTTTCAATTAACATTTTTAGTTTTTTTTTTTTATGAATTACCAACTTTTTAGGAAAAATGGTTACCTGTTATATTCCATCTCATTCATTCACATTCTCTTCCCAGGTTCTGCACCCAATGGGCTGGGATGCCTTTGGCCTCCCCGCTGAAAACGCAGCCATCGACCGCAATGAAATGCCTGACAAATGGACTTACAGCAACATACCCCAGATGAAGGAGCAGCTCCTCGAACTTGGCTGCAAGTTCAACTGGGAGCGTGAACTGGCCACGTGCGACCCTGAATATTACCGATGGACACAGTACATCTTCCTTCTCTTGTTCCGAGAAGGATTGGCGTACCAGGAAGAGGTTTGTGTAGACGGAGAGAGAAAAAAACTAATGAATGAATTTGAAGAAGACTCTTTATCGTTCAGTCATATGAATATGTGATTTATGAGAAATATTCTTAGGATTATTAAAAGTTATTAGTAAGTATATATCTGGATTACAAGTAATCTGTTTTACATTTTCATCTTCCTTTGTGTATCTATAATAGCGACTCTCTAAATTGGATTTGAATCTTGTGAGTTAATACCATTTCTTGCTCCTTCTTCTTAGGCCCTAGTCAACTGGGATCCAGTAGACCAGACTGTGCTAGCAGACGAACAGGTCGATAGCAACGGCTGCTCGTGGAGATCTGGGGCCAAAGTGGAGAGGCGTTTTCTCAAGCAGTGGTTCATCAAGACAACCAGGTAATCTGTTTGCTCTTTGGTTTTTAGTTCTGTATTTTATATGCTTTGAGAAAGTTGTCTTTCTATCTTGTCAGCAATTTTTGTTTGTCAGAAAGATAAGCAAAGCAGATAAAAATTCAGAACCATAATCCATCATCATCATAATGATCCTCTTATTTCCTCCTCCTCCCCTTCCTCTTCATCCTTCTCTTCCTTCTCTACCTTCTCTACCTTCTCTTCCTTATTTTTCCTCCTCCTCCACCTCCTCTTCCTCCTTCTCTTTATTCCCTTTCCCCTTTTTTCTATGAATTTTCTTTCATTTCTTGTTATTTCCCTACATTAAAGTCTGTCATAATCTCTATTTTGAATTATTACTTTGTGTGTTTTATGAATTGGAAATTAAAGCTTGGATATTGTTTTTGTGGCTATAGTTAATTGAGAATTGTTCTTTTAAGAATTGCAAATTGTAAAGATGGAAGGAATACAATTTTTTTTATCTGTTTTTATTTTCATACATATGTATTCCATTAATTGAACTTCCTTTATTTTCTTCATTTTTAATACATATTTACTTTTATTCCACAGGTTTGCCAAGTCACTTCTCGATGGCCTGTCAGACCCCATGCTAGAGGACTGGCGTGACATCATCAAGGTACAAAAACACTGGATTGGGGATTGCAACGGCTACAGGATCGAGATGGAGGTGCTGCACGGTAACAGCAATAGCAACAGTGACGATGGACAGCAGGTGGCTGGTGGCAGCTCCTCATCCTTAGACCTGTGGATGCCCGAGCCAGAACTCCTGCATGGTGTGAGTTTTGTAGGGTTGAGGCCAGGGCACAAGCTCGACACAGAAGCTAATAGGGAGGCAGAAATCAACGGGATTCATGTACTAAGTGCGAGAGCTGTTTGCCCTATAAGCGGAAGGAAAATCCCTGTTATTGTTAGTGGTCGGTTGCCATTTCCGGCTGATGCCGAGTGCTATGTTGGTCTACCATCTATCAGCAAGAAGGACCAAGCTATAGCGAAGGCTTGTGGTTTTGAAATAGTAAATGTGAAGGAAAATGACCTAATGGTGAACTCAGGTTCTCTGGATGGCCATAGTCCCGATGAAGCAAGGCAGATCATCACGGATGAGCTTTTGAGACGTGGGGCTGGAGGGTTTGAGGCAAGTGCTAAGTTACGCGACTGGCTAATATCAAGGCAGCGTTATTGGGGTACTCCCATCCCTATCATCCATTGCCCAAGTTGTGGGGTCGTTCCGGTTCCAGAGGAGCAGCTGCCAGTCGTCCTGCCAAGGATCTCAAAGTTTCCAAAGAAGGGGATATCCCCACTCAAGGAAGCAGTGGAATGGATACACTGCTGTTGTCCCAAGTAAGTTATTGGCTTACTTTTTTATGAAGTTCTTCCTAGTTTCTTTAGATTTTTTTGTATATAGTTCCTCTTTGGTATAAATTTTTGTTCAGAGTCAGATGCAGTCTATGTTATCACCAAAAGGAAACTGGTATTTCTCCTAAACTTGTCTGGTATTATTTATAAGCTCTAATCCTCTTCTTAAAAAACTTTTGTGTACCTCCCTCACTGTTCTATCCAGCCCGATAAAAACATTCTTGTGGACTGAGCATTGTCCACAAGGTCTCTCTCCCTTCCCTAACACATGTTTTTTCAACTCCATGAATACCCTAAAGAAACCCCTTTTGCCCTGTACTTTTCCCATGACTGTCTCTTGGCAAAGAGCTTATCCATTCAGCCTCTCCCTCATTGCTGTTCATCCCACAAAACACCTTCAATCCTTTCTCTTATCCTCAAAATTAACAAATCTTCAAAAGTCCATCTCCTGCTTATTGCCAATTTAAGTAATATCTCATTACTACTTCCTGCCTTCTAACAGCCTTACTTCTTATACTTCACTTCTTTCCAAAAAAAATTCTCATTCTCCTCAAAATTCTCAGATAATGTTGAATCATTACCATCACTTAACCAGCACTCAAAATCCTTTCCTGTGATCACTACTTTTCCCTCCACCTCCCTCTATTCTTCTTACACAATGCACTTCTCTACTTTTCCCACTATGTTAGCTTCTCCCTTCCTTTCTCTCTTATACAATTCACTTCCTCTATTGCTTTCACTAGTTCTCTGCTCTTACCTTCTACCAAGTAATGGTCTAATATCCCACTACCAAGTCCCCGCAACACATTCTTATCTAATAATTTCCCTACTACTTTTCTAACAACTAGTATGGAGTTAAAGTATTTAGTTCACTACCTTTCCAATATCTGCTACAGAAAGAAATCATATTCATGTTCTTTTTTATTTTAATCATCATTATTGTCATCATGATCATCATCTTTGTTGTTGGTTATTAATATTATTAATGCTATTACTGTCATTGTTATTGTTATTATATATATAAATACCTATAAACAGGTGTGAAGGACCTGCAGAGAGGGAGACAGACACAATGGATACATTTGTTGATTCCTCGTGGTACTTCTTGAGGTTCCTGGATCCTCGCAATACAGAGAAACCCTTCAGTCATGATGCCCAGAGGGATCACATGCCTGTTGATTTGTACGTTGGTGGGAAAGAACATGGTGAGCAATGAGCAAAATAGTTTTTTTTTTCTGTTCAGTTACCTTTAGTGTATAAATGTGTTGCGAGTGTGGAAATGATTGAAGAGTCTATAAGATGGGTGGATGTTTTCAGGAGTAAAATGAGATGAATAGGGTATCTTTTTCATTACAAGTTAATGTTAATCATTTCAGTTATTTTTCTTTTATGTTTACTTCTTTTGTGACTGAATAACAGTTAAAAGAATTAATAACAATTTCCCAGAATTATTACAACTACAGTCATCAGATATCCAGACGAGATTTCAAACACAGTTGAATCAAAACCCACATCTCTCCCCCAGCTGTGTTGCACATGTTCTATGCGCGTTTCATACAGCACTTCCTAGCCAGCCTGGGATTGGTGAGCCACAAGGAGCCATTCAAGAGGCTGGTTGTTCAGGGCATGGTTATGGGCGAGACCTATAGGGTAAAGGGGTCAGGCAGATACCTCACCAAGGACGAAGTGGATTTCTCAGGTTAGTGTTCTCTTGTGTCTTGCAAGCTGTCATTGTGTCATTCTGTGTCCTTCACTTTTATCCCTCGTTCTCCTCTATCTTTCTCTGTTTCTGTCTCTGTGATTCACTTTTTTTCTTTGTATCTTTCTCTTTCTGTTGCTCTCCTCCTCTCTCTCTCTCTCTCTCTCTCTCTCTCTCTCTCTCTCTCTCTCTCTCTCTCTCTCTCTCTCTCTCTCTCTCTCTCTCTCTTCCTCTCTCTCTCTCTCTCTCTCTCTCTCCTCTCTCTCTCTCTCTCCCTCTCTCTCTCTCTCTCTTTCTCTCTCTCTCTTCTCCTCTCTCTCTCTCTCTCTCTCTCTCTCTCTCTCTCTCTCTCTCTCTCTCTCTCTCTCTCTCTCTCTCTCTCTCTCTCTCTCTCTCTCTCTTTCCCTCTTTCCCTCTTTCCCTCTTTCACTCTTTCTCTCTTTCTCTCTTTTCCTCTCCCCATCTCCTCCTCTCTCTCTCCCTCCCTCTCTCCCCATCCCCCCTCTCTCTCCCTCTTACCCTCTTTCTCTCTTTTCCTCTCCCCATCTCTCCCTCTCTCCCTCTCTCTCTCTCTCTCTCTCTCTCTCTCTCTCTCTCTCTCTCTCTCTCTCTCTCTCTCTCTCTCTCTCTCTCTCTCTCTCTCTCTCCCTCTCTCTCCTTCTCTCTCTCTCCTCTCTCCTCTCTCTCTCTCTCTCTCTCTCTCTCTCTCTCTCTCCTCTCTCTCTCTCTCTCTCTCTCCTCTCCCTCTCTTTCTCTCTCTCTCTCTCTCTCTCTCTCTCTCTCTCTCTCTCTCTCTCTGTCTCTCTCAATGTCTCTTTCTCTCTCTCTCTTTCTCTCTCTCTCTCTCTCTCTCGCTCTTTCTTTCTTTCTTTCTCTCACTCACTCTCTACCCCCCTGCTACCCCTCTCTCCCTCCCATTTCTCCCCTCCTCACCCCTCTCTCATTCTTTCTCCCTCTCTCTCTCTCTCCACCTCTCTCCTTTTTGATTTATCAGCTGAACCTAGGATTTCTGTATATTGGTTATGTTTCATCATATCTCATTCTTGCTAAAATCTATTGCCCACTGAAACATAAAAGACTATAATGAATTTTCTCATGAATTTACTCACTATAGTACTATTATTACCAATGTTAATTTCTTTTCTATTATTATTCCATGTACCTATTATAGGTAAGAACATGTACCACAACCTTTTTTTTTTTCTAACATTTGCAGTCAAGCCGCCTGTGGAACGTGGAACGGGAAGTGAACTTGTTGTGACGTACGAGAAGATGAGTAAAAGCAAACACAACGGAATTGATCCAAAGGTGAGGCTGGCATTATAGGAGAGTGAGAATTTGGATATAAGATCTAGAATGTGGATAGATGAGGTGGATTACGGATAGTTGTAGAATGTGAATATGTGGGATGGAATGTGGATAAGAGGTGTTTGTTTGTGTGTGTGTGGGGAGGGGTTTCTATATGTCCCATTTTCTATATAGTGTCCTGTAGAAATCATAAACATGTGACAGATTAGAGTTTATTTATTGCAGACAGTATCATACATAAGTGTCCCATCAGCTCAACATTTTTTTCAGGATGTCTTGGAAGAATATGGCACGGACACCACAAGGCTGTTGATGTTGGCAAACTTCGCTCCAGCGTCTCAGAGGAACTGGTCCAAAGATAGTGAGATTTATTTTAGATTTTGTAATATTGTATAAGCGATTTAGCCATGTTGATCTTCCTTCCTCTTCTTTCTCTTTTTTCAGTGGAGGTATCTGAAGATTAAATAATAATTACTGGTATTTTGTTTGTAGATCATAAGAATGCTTTCAATAATATGCTTTCAATTGACCCAATGTAAAGTTGCAGTAATTTTATCATGATTCACTTCAGTCCTTTGAGAACAGTCATCAGAGAAAAAGTATAGGATTGGTTATCTTTGTGTAATATTAGTCATCACATAATCTCGGAAAAGGAAGCAGGAAAACAGGTTCTATTATATATTTACTGCTTCTCATTGAGTAGTGGTACTGTTCTTCCAGATAAACATGGTTCTATAACTGACATTTAGTTTGAGAGTCTGTAAGAGTATATTTTATATAGAAAGAGGTTAAATCAACTTTATTTCAAATATATTTGGAAGTATATCATGCAGATTACAACATATTTAATATATTTGATTAAAGTAACAACACTGATATGAAAAACATTGATATCATTAGTATCTCTTGTTAATTGTATTTTGAACTGATGCAATACACAAAGATAAAAGTATTGGCTGTGTTTGAGGATGATATACTATCACATCTTAAACAGAAGATGAGAAGTAAGTATAGAAGTTTTTGGTTAGAAAAGGCAAGTAATAGCTGAACACTTGTTTTGAGTGCTGGCAATGCTTCAAAGAAAATGCAATGCATGAGTGAAATTAAAGTGGATATAACAGAATGGAAAACAATGATATGCCACATATCAATGAAAAAGAATTGGCTATTCATTCAGCAATCAGAACAGTTTGAGAGAATATGAGAGGATGATAATAATGGTTACAAGACAGAAATAGACAAAGGCAAATAAATATTCAATTGTGTGATGAGGTATTCTTTTTTATTACTAATCACAAACCATGGGTACCTACCTGTTCCTGTCTATGAACAAATTGGATTTATAAATAGACTTAGGACTGGACTCTTTCACATGAGATACAGCTAGTTATGTGAAAAATATCATTTGTTATTTTATTACGTATTTTTTTTTATTTGGCATTAATTTAAAAGCTGATAGGATCCAAAAAAAAAAACAGATGACTTAATATTTTCATTTGTTTTGCATGCCTTAGTTGTTTAATTTATTTAAAATATATACATATTTTTAAATAGATTATTACATTTCATAACAGACTTCTTTGTCTTACAGCATTCCCAGGTATTCTGAACTGGCAGAACCGGCTGTGGCTCACAGTCTCGGAATTCATCCACATTCGACAGGATAAGGAACTTCAGGCTGGCAATCCCTTGAGGTAAGGGCTTTCACTTTTACTTACATGTTGTTATGACTATTGTAGTACTAGTGAACAGTTCACTAGATACTAGGTTTATGTTTTGGAGTTGTTTAGGGGGAAATTTTATCAAATAAACTTCACCTTTTGCACATGTTTTACTATGGAAGAATAAGCAGCTCCGTGAACGTATTTCTTAACCATCTATCTAATTTTATAGAAAGGAAGAGGGCCTTAAGAAATGAATATGTTCACAAAGCACATTTTGAAGTTGTATCTTCTGCAGAATTACATTTAATTGTAA
>NW_028234444.1:15301834-15309334 GCF_977035675.1 Penaeus japonicus | reverse complement strand
AGCTACATCACCTTTACCACCACAACCATCACCATCACAACCCAACCACCATTACAACCAATACTAGTACCACAACCATCACAACCAACACCACCACAGCCAATATCACAACCAAAACCAATACTATCAACATCACAACTAACACCACAACCACAACTATCACCACCACAACAGCCATCACAACCAACACCACCCCAGCCAACATCACAACCACAAACAACACCATCACAACCACAACCACCATCACAACCACAACCAACACCACCACCACCAACACCATCACCACCACAACAACCATCACCACCACCACTACCATCACCACCACCATCACAACCACCATCACCACCACAACTACAACCATCACCACCACAACCACAACCAACACCACCACCACCACAACCATCACAACCACAACCACAACCATCACCACACCCCCATCCAACACCACCACAACTACAACCATCACCACTACAACCACAACCACCATCACAACCACAACCAACACCACCACCACAACCATCACCACCATCACAACCACAACCATCACCACACCCCCATCCAACACCACCACAACTACAATCATCACCACCACAACCACCATCACAACCACAACCATCACCACCACCACCATCACAACCACCATCACCACCACAACCATCACCACACCCCCATCCAACACCACCACAACTACAACCATCACCACCACAACCACCATCACAACCAACACCACCACCACAACCATCACCACCACCACCACCATCACAACCACAACCACCATCACCACCACAACCATCACCACACCCCCATCCAACACCACCACAACTACAACCATCACCACCACAACAACCACCACCACCATCACAACCACCATCACCACCACAACCATCACCACACCCCCATCCAACACCACCACAACTACAACCATCACCACACCCCCATCCAACACCACCACAACTACAACCATCACCACCACAACCACAATCACCATCACAACCACAACCAACACCACCACCCACCACAACCATCACCACCACCACAACCATCACCACCACCACCATCACAACCACAACCATCACCATCCCCAACCATCAACACCACCACAACCATCACCACCACCATCACAACCACAACCACCACAACCATCACCACCACCACCACCATCACAACCACCACCATCACAACCACAACCACCATCACCACCACAACCATCACCACACCCCCATCCAACACC
Organism: Penaeus japonicus; assembly: GCF_977035675.1. Lineage (NCBI taxonomy): Eukaryota > Metazoa > Arthropoda > Malacostraca > Decapoda > Penaeidae > Penaeus > Penaeus japonicus. The sequence goes on along the minus strand of NW_028234444.1, from coordinate 15,308,103 downwards.
ACCACAACTACAACCATCACAACCACAACCACCATCACAACCAACACCACCACCACAACCATCACCACCATCACAACCACCACCATCACAACCACAACCACCATCACAACCACAACCACCATCACCACCACAACCATCCAACACCACAACTACAACCATCACCACCACAACCACCACCACCACACCACCACAACCATCACCACACCCCCATCCAACACCACCACAACTACAACCATCACCACTACAACCACAACCACCATCACAACCAACACCACCACAACCACAAACAACACCACCACCACAACCAACACCACCACAACCACAACCATCACCACCACAACCACAACCACCGCAACCATCACAACCACAACCACAACCATCATCCAGAGACCAGAAGCATCTCCGGCAAAGCAAGTCGCCTACACTAAGAACCGAACAATTGGCAAAGGTCAGTAATTCCATGAGGTTAATGGCTGTCTTCCGCCACGCTGAAGCTTCAGGGACGGTGTCATGAAGGAGGGGACTTGTGCATGACCGTTTTCTCTCATGTTAAAGCTGTTGTGATGTGCGTAGGGGAGGGAGGAGGAGGAGGGTCCTGTGTGTATGGGGGGGAGGTGTGTGGTGGAAAGGCTTGTTTTTTGTTTGTTTTTTCTCGATCGGTTTCTTTTCAGCTCTTTCTTCCTGTCTATTTATTTGTCTCTCTCTCTTTCTCTATTTTTTTCTCTCTCTCTTTCTCTCTCTCTCTCTCTCTCTTTCTCTCTCTTTCTCTCTCTCTCTCTCTCTCTCTCTCTCTCTCTCTCTCTCTCTCTCTCTCTCTCTCTCTCTCTCTCTCTCTCTCTCTCTCTCTCTCTCTCTCTCATCCTTTATAGAGGACAGCATTTTATCAGATATATTACGTAAACACAAAGACTTTGCCTGTAATAGATAAAATTGCAAGGCCTCTCTCTCTCTCTCTTTCTCTTTCTCTCTATCTATCTATCTCTCTCTCCCTCTCCTCACTGTACGAAGGACTCGCAAGACTTGCAATGCTACACGGGCAACGAGGACACCTTGTCGAGACCTTCCCCTCTTTTCCTGAAGGATTTTTTGAGGAGTTTAATCCCTGTCGTTGAGCTCTCTGCTGGTCGTACATGTCCCGAGAACCGCTCTCTTTGTCTTCATTACAAGTAGATAAGATTTTCGGTTCTCGGGTCCGCGTCCTTTCTCTACACTGCGGACTCTGGACTCTGGGTCTTCCTTTGCAGAGTCTGGGCCTTCCTTTGCGGGTTCTGGGCCTTCCTTTGCGGACTCTGGGCCTTCCTTTCCGGACTCTGGGCCTTCCTTTGCGGACTCTGGGCCTTCCTTTGCGGACTCTGGGCCTTCCTTTGCGGACTCTGGCCTTCCTTTGCGGAGTCTGGGCCTTCCTTTGCGGACTCTGGGCCTTCCTTTGCGGACTCTGGGCCTTCCTTTGCGGACTCTGGGCCTTCCTTTGCGGACTCTGGGCCTTCCTTTGCGGACTCTGGCCTTCCTTTGCGGAGTCTGGGCCTTCCTTTCCGGACTCTGGGCCTTCCTTTGCGGAGTCTGGGCCTTCCTTTGCGGACTCTGGGCCTTCCTTTGCGGACTCTGGGCCTTCCTTTGCGGACTCTGGGCCTTCCTTTGCGGACTCTGGCCTTCCTTTGTGGATTCTGGGCCTTCCTTTGCGGACTCTGGGCCTTCCTTTGCGGACTCTGGCCTTCCTTTGTGGATTCTGGGCCTTCCTTTGCGGAGTCTGGGCCTTCCTTTGCGGACTCTGGGCCTTCCTTTGCGGACTCTGGGCCTTCCTTTGCGGACTCTGGGCCTTCCTTTGCGGAGTCTGGGCCTTCCTTTGCGGACTCTGGGCCTTCCTTTGCGGACTCTGGGCCTTCCTTTGCGGACTCTGGGCCTTCCTTTGCGGACTCTGGGCCTTCCTTTGTGGATTCTGGGCCTTCCTTTGCGGACTCTGGGCCTTCCTTTCCGGACTCTGGCCTTCCTTTGCAGAGTCTGGGCCTTCCTTTGCGGAGTCTGGGCCTTCCTTTGCGGACTCTGGGCCTTCCTTTGCGGACTCTGGCCTTCCTTTGCAGAGTCTGGACTTTCCTTTGCGGACTCTGGGCCTTCCTTTGCGGAGTCTGGGCCTTCCTTTGCGGACTCTGGCCTTCCTTTGCGGACTCTGGGCCTTCCTTTGCGGACTCTGGGCCTTCCTTTGCGGACTCTGGCCTTCCTTTGCAGAGTCTGGGCCTTCCTTTGCGGACTCTGGGCCTTCCTTTGCGGACTCTGGCCTTCCTTTGCAGAGTCTGGGCCTTCCTTTGCGGAGTCTGGGCCTTCCTTTGCGGACTCTGGGCCTTCCTTTGCGGACTCTGGCCTTCCTTTGCAGAGTCTGGGCCTTCCTTTGCGGACTCTGGCCTTCCTTTGCGGACTCTGGGCCTTCCTTTGTGGAGTCTGGGCCTTCCTTTGCGGACTCTGGGCCTTCCTTTGCGGACTCTGGGCCTTCCTTTGCGGGTTCTGGGCCTTCCTTTCCGGACTCTGGGCCTTCCTTTGCGGACTCTGGCCTTCCTTTGCAGAGTCTGGGCCTTCCTTTGTGGAGTCTGGGCCTTCCTTTGTGGAGTCTGGGCCTTCCTTAGCGGACTCTGGGCCTTCCTTTGCGGACTCTGGCCTTCCTTTGCGGGTTCTGGGCCTTCCTTTGCGGACTCTGGGCCTTCCTTTGCGGAGTCTGGGCCTTCCTTTGCGGACTCTGGGCCTTCCTTTGCGGGTTCTGGGCCTCCCTTTGCGGAGTCTGGGCCTTCCTTTGCGGGTTCTGGGCCTTCCTTTGCGGGTTCTGGGCCTCCCTTTGCGGAGTCTGGGCCTTCCTTTGCGGGTTCTGGGCCTTCCTTTGCGGACTCTGGCCTTCCTTTGCGGGTTCTGGGCCTTCCTTTGCGGAGTCTGGGCCTTCCTTTGCGGGTTCTGGGCCTTCCTTTGCGGAGTCTGGGCCTTCCTTTGCAGAGTCTGGGCCTTCCTTTGCGGACTCTGGCCTTCCTTTGCGGAGTCTGGGCCTTCCTTTGCGGACTCTGGCCTTCCTTTGCGGAGTCTGGGCCTTCCTTTGCAGAGTCTGGGCCTTCCTTTGCGGACTCTGGCCTTCCTTTGCGGAGTCTGGGCCTTCCTTTGCGGACTCTGGCCTTCCTTTGCAGGTTCTGGGCCTTCCTTTGCGGAGTCTGGGCCTTCCTTTGCGGAGTCTGGGCCTTCCTTTGCGGACTCTGGCCTTCCTTTGCGGACTCTGGCCTTCCTTTGCGGACTCTGGGCCTTCCTTTGCGGACTCTGGCCTTCCTTTGCGGGTTCTGGGCCTTCCTTTGCGGACTCTGGCCTTCCTTTGCGGAGTCTGGGCCTTCCTTTGTGGAGTCTGGGCCTTCCTTTGCGGACTCTGGCCTTCCTTTGCGGAGTCTGGGCCTTCCTTTGCGGACTCTGGCCTTCCTTTGCGGAGTCTGGGCCTTCCTTTGCGGACTCTGGGCCTTCCTTTGCGGACTCTGGCCTTCCTTTTGGGGAGTCTGGGCCTTCCTTTGCGGAGTCTGGGCCTTCCTTTGCGGACTCTGGCCTTCCTTTGCGGACTCTGGGCCTTCCTTTGCGGACTCTGGGCCTTCCTTTGCGGACTCTGGGCCTTCCTTTGCGGACTCTGGGCCTTCCTTTGCGGAGTCTGGGCCTTCCTTTGCGGACTCTGGGCCTTCCTTTGCTGACTCTGGGCCTTCCTTTGCTGACGTCCTGGATTCAGTTGATGGGTTGTGGAGAATGTTACGGGAGCTTTACTGAGTGTTTTGACATTGCGAAAGGAGAACTTGTGCTGTCGCAACTTCCTACTCATCCTTTTCCTTTTTTCTGCTCTTCCTTCGTCCTTTCTTCTTCCTCTTAGTCTACCTCCTTTTTTTATCCTCGTCATCCCTTCTTTATCCTCCTTTTTCTTTTCCACCCATCGTCTTCAGATCTCTCCATATATCTTTCATGGAGTCCTATATTTGTGTGTGTTGTTGAGGAAAGAGCAGATCTATGATATTCTTTTCTTTGTTATTGTAGCTTTGATTAAGGATAGTTGTGACTTTGGCTACGGTTGCGGAAGGTGGTTAGTTTATACGGCGCTGCGCAAAGTGTTGTTAAAAAGTGTTGAATGTGGATTGTTAAGTTGTTGTTTTTCTTTGTTGGTCGGTCTGACTGTCTCTTTATCTGATTGTATGTCTATTTATTTATCTGTCGATCTGTAGGTCCATTTCGTTATCTAATATTCGCTCTCCTGTTCTTTCTCTTTTTCCTTTCTCTCCTACTTTCTTGCAAACCCTCATCCCCCCGTTTCTCTCTCTCTCTCTCTCTCTCTCTCTCTCTCTCTCTCTCTCTCTCTCTCTCTCTCTCTCTCTCTCTCTCTCTCTCTCTCTCTCTCTCTCTCTCAGCCAACGTCAAGTGGCACAGCTTTAACCAAGAGCAAAGAATGGAAGCAAGAAAAGAACAAAGAAAATCTACAGTAATGAACAAAGAAACATACATAAAATAACGATTTTTTAAAACGTACTCATCCTCAGTTCAATGAGAACTATATAAAGCAAATCAAAAAAGATTTTCCATTAAACCACCATTTTGTTAATAGTCTTCAGGTACTGGAACTACCCGATGGCTTAACAACAGGTCGCGTTGCTGCTAAGATTGGGTCCTTCGTCTGCCTAGCTTTGTAGCTGTCATTTCCCCCACATTTTGTTCTTCTGTTTGAGGATCTCTCTCTCTCTCTCTCTCTCTCTCTCTCTCTCTCTCTCTCTCTCTCTCTCTCTCTCTCTCTCTCTCTTTCTTTCTCTTTCTGTGTGTGTGTGTGTGTGTGTGTGTGTGTGTGTGTGTGTGTGTGTGTGTGTGTGAGTGTCAGCCTGGAGTCTCTCAAACTGACAAATTTTCTGCCTATCAATCCCATGCCTTTTTCAATCTGTCAATCGTAAGTGTTCTGTCTGACAACCTCGAGTCTTCCATCTGACAGCCTCGAGTCTTCCATCTGACAGCCTCGAGTGTTCTGCCTGACAACCTCGTGTGTTCTGTCTGACAACCTCGACTGTTCTGTCTTACAACCTCGAGTCTTCCATCTGACAACCTCGAGTCTTCCATCTGACAACCATTTATCATTTATCTTCCAATCCCGCGAACTTCCATCTACTATCTATCAACCCAGGTACTTTCCATATCCTCCTTTACCCTCTATTTCTCTCCCTCTTCTCCTTTCCTTTCCCGATCTCTCCCTTTTCTCCTCCTCTTCTTCCTTTTCCCTCTGGCTTGTCCTCTTCCTCCTCCTCCCCTTCCCCTTCCCCCTACTTCCGTCCCTCTTCCTCCTCCTCCCCTTCCCCTTCCCCCTACTTCCGTCCCTCTTCCTCCTCCTCCTTCCCCTCCCCCTCCTCCTCCTCCTCCTTCCCTTCCTCCTTCTCCTCCTTCCCCTCCTCCTTCTCCTCCTCCTCTTTCCCCTCCTCCCTCTTTCATATCCCCCTTCCCCTTCCCCTTATCCTCCTCCTCCCCTTTCTACTTCCCCTTTCTTTCCCCCTCCCCTTCCCTTCCCTCTCCCCCTCCTCCTCCTCCTCCTTCCCCTCCTCCCCCTCTCATATACCCCTCCCCCTCCTCCTGCCCTCCTCCTCCCCTTCCCCTTTCCCTCTCCTCCTCCTCCCCTCCCCCTTTACCCCCTCCCCTTCCCCCTGCCCTCCTCCTCACCTTTCTTCCTCCCCCTCCCTTTCCTCCTTCCCTTCCTCCCCCTCCTCATTCATCCTTCACACCCATCCAGATATCCTACTTAGCATCTTCCTCCCTCAATACCATAGTCCCCCCACCATCACAGGAGAACATCCTTCCACAGAGTACCTGGTCCTTCGAATATCTTTATATAGTGCGTTTCTTGAAGTCCTTCGTGTGTGCATGCGTGTGTGTGTGTGTGTGTGTGTGTGGTATCGAAGGAGGCGGAGATCCTTGTGAGACTTTCTTTGTTGTTATTGTTTGATTTGTTTATTGGTGGTGGTGGTGGTTTTATTTTTGTTGTTGTTGTTGTTGGTGGTGGTTTTATTGTTGTTGTTGGTGGTGGTATTTTTGTTTGGTTTTCGTTTGTTATTGTTGTTGTTTCTGGCTTTGTTCTTGTTTTTCTTGTGTTTCTATGTATGTGCTTATTGAAATTAGTTTTAGTAGTAGTTGTAGTAGTAGTAGTGATGATAATAGTAGTAGTAACAGTAGTAGTAGAAACAGCAGCAGTAATAGTCGTAGAAGTAGTCGTAGTCGTATTAATAGTAGCTGTAGCAGCAGTAGTA
>NW_028234444.1:15291834-15294334 GCF_977035675.1 Penaeus japonicus | reverse complement strand
AATGATCTTATCAATAATGATAAAACTCATATAAGCAAATACAATGCTTTAAGATATTCTTAAAGCCAACACTACTTTTCCAGCGCCTTGCAGTACATGCATCGTCAAAAGCCATATTTCCCGTCATGAGCTTTAGAAATGATAATGTATGTAGAATATATTGCATGAATGGCTTTTGCAATTGACCGAACACGTTGTTCCTATGCTAAGGAACCGGCCTTAGGTCGTTATACAGAGGGAGCATGCATGCAAAATTACCATAATTTTTATGAGTTTGTAATTCATGGAATGAAGATCATATAGGTTGTAATGGAATACAAAAATAAATATATATATGTGATTGAGATGATAGGATAAACAAAATCAAAAATACAATGTTTTTAAGTCTGGCACTAATGCTATGAGGGATCGGAAAGATAAATACAATAAACGCCTAAAAATGCGGTCTCTAGTTGGTAAAAAAGGATAAGATAATGATCCTAAGATTAGATCTAAATAAGTCAACTTCAATTCCCGGGTTAGAGGGGAAGGCATCTGACCGGACGCCAGAGTACGAGAAACAAAGAGAAGTTAAAATGGAAGAGTACAAGGACAAAGTCGGTGTGCCGCTGCTGGGCTTGGAGATAAGGACCATGGCGATAAGGGAAAGCGTACTTTAATTCAAATTTTGCACGTCCGATTGGAGAGATGTTAAAATGATTATGTATTTGAAATTATGAGGTAGTTAGACTATGACGTCGTTACGTATTAATTTCACAAAGGCGAATTTTATATACATGTTAGCGGAGTTTAACGAAGTAGCTTTCAGTTGTTTTAACTGCCAGATTCTACTGTTTCTTTGATTAAAGGATCCTTAGTATCAACGGACAAGCCTAAAAGCGACATTCTAATAATCTGATATTAAGAAAAATATAAATGTATCATAGTTCAAATACCAAACGCCGACTTTCTTTGAGATGTTGACGAGGAAAAAAGAGTCATCCAAAAAAGAGATTTAGAAACTCCCTCCTTCACCATTTTCTTTGAAGAGCAGTGATGCCACGTCAAAATCGATAGCCATATTTAGACAAAATCCTTCCACCTTGGAGTCCACCAACCCATCGAGAAAAAACAAAAGACACAATCGAAATCCACCAAACACCGAAAACCAGACGAGGAAGGAGCCCAGCGCGGAAATTAAGAACGAATAATCCGAGAGGTTGGCACGCGTGAGTCAATGTTTGTGTGCCCCACGCGCGTCCACCCGGCATCGCTCTCGCCTCCAAAAGCTACATGTTTTTGTTAATTTAGGCAAGTAAAACCGATTTTCTCTGCTCGAATGTTGTGTGTGGATGTGGATATTTATCCTTGGAGGGGGAGGAGTGGCGGCAGAAGGAGGAGGAAGGCGATGAGGGGGCGAAAAGAGCGGAAAATAGCAACTGGCGGGGGTTTCGAGGGAGTGGAGCTGCGCCGAAGCCTCGAGTTGCACGGGATTTTCATCTTCGTCTTTTTTCTCCCTCATTTCGCTCCCTCCGCCTTCGCATTAGCTCTTCCAGCTCTCCCTGCCCTTTCTTTCGCACGGATTCGCACTCTCCTCCGTTCCTCCTCCGTGGATTGAGTGGTTAAACCGAGTTTTTTCGCCTTTTTCTCTTTTTTTCCCCCGTGGCTTGGAAGAGAAAGAGGGAGAGAGAGAACGAGTGATAAACACGAGAAAAGGGCGATTAAATAGCCAAAAAAAAGGTGATAATGCGGTTGATTTTCTACGTTTGTGGAAGGTGATGATCTGTATTGGTGGTTATCTGTCATTTTTCGTTCTATCCTCGTCCACGTGGGAAGATAAATTTTTTTTTAACGTCGGGAATAAATTTTTCAAAATTATTTTTGACAATTGTTTATATTTAAGTAACAATGATTGTGTGTATATTTTTATTTTTTGATTTTTATATATTGATATATTTTTTTGTGTTGGTGTTATACCATGAAGGTGAGTAGTTTTTGATAATGGTTCTTGTCATTTTTTATTGTATTTGTATTAAAGTAGTAATGTAATTTTTTGCAGTTCATAGGAATGTGTATATTGTTTAATTTGTTTCTCTAACTCAGTTACGATAGTTCATGAAAAATGTCACGCTTGAAGGATGTGGCTAACGTTCATTTCCCATTAAGTTTTTGAAATTTGTTATTCATTAAAAATTGGAAGTGTAAATAACAGTTTTCAGTTGATGTCACAGAGATGTGATGATTAATATCAACAGTAATTGCTGTACTGAAATTCACATAATGAATGTCAACTTTATATATCTCCAAATTTATACAAAAATCCTGCAACATGGTATATCTTACTAATGTATTCTCATGTCCATCACAGGCCTCCTTATCTGGCAAAGGTCTCACCAAAGCTCGATCACTTTGATTCTGACAAGATAAAGCTTATTGATCTCCTTGACAATTTATTGTCGAATAAGAAACCAGTCCAAGCTCGTATCTTGCCAGAATGTAGATGATGTAGGTTCCGTAGCCT
>NW_028234444.1:15269334-15271834 GCF_977035675.1 Penaeus japonicus | reverse complement strand
CTACTATGCTATTATTGATATTATTATTCTAATTATTGTTACTAGTACTATTATGATTATTGTTATTATTCTTACTGTTATATTGTTTATCATACAACCACTAATGCTAAAGTTATGAGCATTGTGGTGCCTTGCCTAGTTTACTTTTTTCACAACTAAAACTACTACAGATCTCACTTGAATGAATTACTGCTACTTGTGTTTTCAAAGTTAGAACTCTCAATATCCTTCCAAGTTTTGAAAGGCCATTACACTCAACAAAATACACCTGCATTCCAGAGTTATGTCAATGAACACAGTATACAGTAGTTTTACATTTTTCCCCCGAGTCAAGTTCTCTGAACTGTTTGTCTTTCCTCTTTCTACAACTAGTTTTCCTTGCTACTAAACTAGATGTAGAGTAGTGGTAGTAGTAGTAACATTGCTAGTACTACGACTACCACTACTACTTTCTATTGCTATTTATTATGTAATACAAGTGTCACTACAGTTATATAAAGGCTGCTTTTACAACTATCATCACAGCTGCTCTTAGGACTTGTATTACTACCGTTGGTAGTATTGACTTCACCTATCAGTATTTTATTACTATTCCAAGTCCAACTACATTATCACTGTATCCTTCACACTCTACATTTCTGGAGTCTGTTAAATTGACACGTGTCATCGGCACAGTGGAATTCATGAGTCCTACCTACATTAATTTTTTTTCTCTCTCTCTCTCCTTTTTTCCTTATTTATAATAGTCATTATACATCAAGTGGTCTCTCACTCCCTCTCTCTTCAACCTCCCCCTCTAATAGTGTTGCTAATTACTTGATTTGTCACGGTCCTGGGGTTGCCACGGCGGCTTCCCCTCTTTCCCTTCCTCGTACCCCAGCTCTTGGATCCCATAGCTCTAGCGAGCCCTTGAATAAGTCCCCAGTGGCCTGGGTAGGAATTCACTGAAGCCATTTTTCTAAAAAGAAGATGGGCAGCCGCACCGACGCAAGACAGAAATAGGCGAACAGAGAGAAGCTTCAGCTGTCTTCTGTGTTTTTAAGAGTTGATGTTCCTCATTTTTACTATTTATACTGTGTTGAGTCATTTCATTGGTGTATAACAGCGTGTCTTGATTGAGAGTCACTCTTGCCGAGGTCGTCAGTGCCGGATATTTCATTTTGCCTTTCTCCATTTCTAGTCACTTTTCACCCTCTTTTCCTCCTCCTATCCCCAGTATACTTCCCCTCTCCCCCACCCCACTAGTCCTTGACCTCTACCCTCTACCTCATCCCCACCACCCCCCTCTACCCTCTACCTCATCCCCACCACCCCCCTCTACCCTCTACCTCTTCCCTACCAAACCCTCTACCCTCTACCTCTCCCCCCCCTACCCTCTACCCTCTACCTCTCCCCCCCCTACCCTCTACCCTCTTCCTCTTCCTTACCACCCCCCTCTACCCTCTACCTCTTCCCCACCAACACCCTCTACCCTCTACCTCTTCCCCACCAACACCCTCTACCCTCTACCTCTTCCCAACAACACCCTCTACCCTCTACCTCTTCCCAACAACACCCTCTACCCTCTACCTCTTCCCCACCAACACCCTCTACCCTCTACCTCTTCCCCACCAACACCCTCTACCCTCTACCTCTTCCCCACCAACACCCTCTACCCTCTACCTCTTCCCCACCAACACCCTCTACCCTCTACCTCTTCCCCACCAACACCCTCTACCCTCTACCTCTTCCCCACCAACACCCTCTACCCTCTACCTCTTCCCCACCAACACCCTCTACCCTCTACCTCTTCCCCACCAACACCCTCTACCCTCTACCTCATCCCCACCACCCCCCTCTACCCTCTACCTCATCCCCACCACCCCCCTCTACCCTCTACCTCATCCCCACCACCCCCCTCTACCCTCTACCTCATCCCCACCACCCCCCTCTACCCTCTACCTCATCCCCACCACCCCCCTCTACCCTCTACCTCATCCCCACCACCCCCCTCTACCCTCTACCTCTTTTCTACCACCCCCCTCTACCCTCTACCTCTTCCTTTTCCTCTTCCCTACCACCCCCCTCTTCCTCTTCCTCTTCCCTACCACCCCCCTCTACCCTCTACCTCTCCTGTCTCCCCCCTTTCTCTCCTCTCTCTCCTCTCTCTCCTCTCACTGCTTCTCCCCCTTTCCTCAATTTGTGGCCTTTACTCCTGCTTTCCTGTTTCTTACTGATCTTCTCCTCTTTGTTGTTCAACACCCTTTCAACACAGTACTAATTCCACTGAACAACACACGACTAATTTTCAATGATTTCAGATTGTTTTTGTTCATGTTATAATGATGATGATGATAATTTTAACTTTTCATTATTATTATTATTATTACATCATTATCATTTTTAGTATTATTGCTATAACTATCAAAATCAGCTATTATTATGATTATTATTGTTATTATTATTATTGCTATTGTTATGAAGAAGATATATTTATATTAGTATTATTTTTATGTCTGGT
>NW_028234444.1:15259334-15264334 GCF_977035675.1 Penaeus japonicus | reverse complement strand
AACAAGTGGTGTAGTAAAGATAGTTACACTGGTAGAATAAGCTTATCAGCTTTTTTAGTTAAACACATGTTCGCTACTCTGTTGGTCAATGTTTTAGAAGTGTCATGTTAGTGGATATTTTGAGTACCTTTATATTGATACTTGTGGTAGTACACCATATATTTAGGGAAGGAATTGTCCTGGGTTCAAAATAACTTGTTGATGAATGGACAGCAGAGGTTGATTGCCTACCTTTATAGAAACTGCATGATAAGAGCAGTTGGGAAATGGAAAAGAAGAATGCCAGTTATCAAAATAGCTGTACATTTTTTAAGTTGGTCTTTTGATAACTTTGTTATCAATAGATGTTATTTATCCAGGAACAAGATATTAACCCATTACGACAGGTGTCAAGACATACATGTCGGCACCGATTAGGCCTAAGATATGGGTGTCAATGCGTACATGATGCAATATTGGGATCTGCTCACAGTTATAAAGTACTATATTTTTGGAAAAATATTGTTTGGGCTAGTCTGCGCTACCCCATCCCTGCTAATGTCGTAGACCGCCTGCCTTGACGACCAGTTAGGTTGTTAGGCGCTCCGTCGGCAATGGGTTAATTTTTACAGCTCTTGTTGGTATTATACTCCTGATGTCATTATTTTAAAGTCATTTTTATGATTATTATTATTTATTACCTGAATAATCTAACAGTTTGGAAGTATAGATAGCTAATTGGAAAACATGGAGATGAAGAAGAATATTTCTCGTATAGTTTTTAGATACATCAAGAACAAAGTCTCAAGGCAGCTTCCAAAATCTGGAGCCCTGTTTATGTGCAGTACAGGTAGAGCATAGGAGATGGCTTGGTGTTGTGAAGGTTAAGCACAGGAAAGAGGAAAATATATGATGCCAGGGGAACTAGTGAATTGGGGAATATGTTTCAAGGTTCACGGTGTTTTGGTCGAGTTGCTGGCTCGTGTCTGTATGTAATATATGCAAATAGAGTGTATGTATATGTTCATGTGTGTGTTTATTTATATATGCATATGTTTATGTATGTATATACACGTTTGCATATATTATTCATGATAGTATTTATATTATTTTCATGTCTTTGCTTCTGTTTTCTTTCTTTCCTCTCCCTTCCTCCTCTCTCCATTGTTAGTATCATACCTTGAGTTATTTATGTTCTTATTTGTGTCTACTTTTATGATTTGATTTCTCTAGTCATACTAGTGCATTATTTAGGATTCATAATTTCTAAGGTAGTGCTACAGTTGCTTTGCATTAACCCATTGCGGACGGGGGATAGATTCACTTGCCTAGTCTCCAGGATGGGTTTGATTTCAGAGCGAGGCAGCTTGAAGCATCATAATATGAGTCTTCCCACTCAGTCACTCATTACAAAACTAGAGCCATTTTTGTGTTTTATTTTTTGTGTGTTTTGTTGTTTAGAGACATATATGCCATATGACAGGCTCTGTCAAGGCTACAGCTGACTAAAACCTCGTGCTATGTAATATATGATCCATATCAGCTCATTATTTTCTTACTGGTGCGAGAAGAAAGTGGTGCCATCTAGGTATTGGAAGTTAGGTTTGCTCAATATTACGGTAATTATAGTAATTATGACTGCAATTGCCATCATCACTCACTCCTTACTCATAGCACAATAAAATAGCACAATGATCCAAAATCCCCGAACGTCATGTATGTCATGACACCCGTCCGAAATGGGTTAAATGGGGGGGGGGGGATGATTATTTTGTTTTGCAGTATGATTATTTATTATTACCATTTTCAGTTTCACAATGAAGGTCTTATTGTCTGGTAATTGTCCGCTGGATTCATGACTTTTCGGTTGGTTTTGGGTCAATGTTTTAGGTTCCTTATTATTAACAATATTATTTAGATTTTGATCAATGTTATCATTGGTAATGATATTGTCAATGTCATAACTCCTTATTTTTACTGTTGATATTATCAGTGTTAGTGGTATCAACATTAAAATATTGCTGTGACTCTTGTGCAAGGTGTTAATAATGAAACACAATCTCTGTAGGAATGGGGAAAAAAAGAAAAAAAAAATGCTGTGGCAATTAGGAACCATCATGGGTTAGTCATTGGAGGAAGGAATAAGACTCGTAATGTATCGTTCACTTTGATATTCCTTGCCCAGCGAGGAATCTGTGAAGGATTCGAACAGTTTCGACTTTTTATTTCATTCCTGCAGAGTTTGTGATTTATTAGTCCTGTTTATTTTTCTGGTTATTTAGGTTCTGATAATTTTCACTTTTTCATACCTTTTTTTGCTTTGGAATTTATTGTGTTTATTTGTTTTGTTATTTTTTTTCTTTTGTTCATTGTTGCTTATTGGTTATTGTTATTGTCATTGTTATTTTTGTTATTAACAGTAGTGTTATTTATTTTTATTATTATTATTATTATTATCATCATTAATTATGAATTATTCATTTTCAATATTATTATTGATATTGATAGTTATAATTATTATAATTATCATCATTCTTCTTATTATTATTATTGTCATTATGATTAGAGTAATAGTAATTATATTATTTATTTCACTTCATATTTTTATTCATAATGTAATTTTATCGTTATGATTAGGTATTGAATGTACTGAGATTATTATTATTATTGGTATTATTATTTTTATTATTTTATTATTATTGGTATTATTATTCTTATTGGTGGTATTGTTATTATTATTATTATTATTATTATTATTATTATTATTATTATTATTGTTGTTGGTATTATTATTATTATTATTGTTATAATTTTTAAAATAATTTTTAATATAATTTGTTTATTATTAAGATTGTTATTATTGTTGTTACTAATGATAGTAAAATTTTTACCAGGTTTTTATTACTTATGTTTATATTTTCATTCATGTTATTGATGTTATTGTTATTATCTTTAATTTTAGTATTATCATTATTATTATTAATATTATTATTGATATTATCATTATTATTATTAATATTATGATTATTATTAATATTATCATTATTATTAATATTATCATTATAATTGATATTATTATTATTATTATTATTATTATTATTATTATTCTCATTATCATCATTATTATTTTTTATGTAATTGGAAGATTTGGTTATGATTTATTTGTTTTTTGACAATTTTTATTGTTATTCTGATTTACAGTTATTGTTGTTAATGTTATCATTATATTATTATTATTATTTTTGGTGATTATTATTTTGTTTTTATTATTGTTATTATTATTATTATTATTATTATTATAATCATTATAATCATTATTACTATTATTATTGTTATTACTATGATAATAGAATAAGGGACATAGATAACAAAGATAGTACAAAGTATATTATATTTATAATACTTTATCAGCAGCAATTTTATTTAGTATTCATAATTTAAGATTATCGTTATTGTTATCATTTTGTGTTACCAATTTTTATGAAAATATTTATTCATACTACTCATTTGTCATTTTTATTATCATTGGTATTAGAATCATTATTTATGATGCTTTTGATAATAATTTTGCCATAGTTCAACTGGTATAGTTCAGTAAATAGTAATATTTTCATTATCATCATCATCACTATTATTATATTATTGATATTAGTAGTTATTTCTTTGTATTATGATTATTATTATTATTACTACTACTACTATGAATGTTATTATTATTATAAATGTTATTGTTGATATTGATAATATTAATATTAACAGTATCAGTTTTACCATTTTACTCTTGAAAATGAGTAGGGTTATTATAGTTATTGTAATTATTACTCATATTATCAGTATTATATTATAATTAAGGTCATATCGATATTGTTATGGGTATGTAATTTGGTCGTGTTCACGTTATTTATAGATTATTAAGATTATTACTAATATTTAGTTATGGGTATTCAGTGTTGTGTGGTTGTAATGGTAGATTTAAGTTATAGTTGTTTTTTTATTGTTATTATTAAGATTCATAATTATTATGGTTGTTTAAGCATAATGGTTGGTATCAAGAGAGTAATTTATAAAGAGATTTTGCATTAGGTAAGACTTTGTGATTTTTTTAATGCCACTTATTTCATATAGGCTTTGACTAGCTTATGTGATAAAGTGTGGTACTGTTATTGTAATAATTTTTATGGAATATATTATTGTGAAGATGATTAAGGGTTGTGTTGTCAGTATAGTTTTGAGTTTATTATAGTTGATGGGGCAGGCAGGTTTGCTCTTTTCAGGAGGATGGGGTTTAGGAAGGAAGAATAATGATTTGTTAATTATCTGGATGAATTTTGTGGTTTCAATGTGTTTGTGTGTGTGTATTTGTGAGTGGGCAGGGAAGGAAGGAAGGAAGGAAGGAAGGAAGGAGAGAAAGAGAGATGTGCATAGCAGGAGGTTGATGTGTTCAGGTTTTTCTTTCTTTGATTAGAATCATTAATGTTTGAGATACTGCAGTGGGTAGTAATTTTTTTTTTTTTTTTTCTGTTGTACTTAGAAATGGTACTGTTTTCTTGTTTTTCATCAAATGACCAGTTACTGTTTATTTGTTTTTTAACCGTGTATTTGAATGGTTTCAAAAGTCGGTCACAGTGTTGAGAGGTCCAGGTTTTCGGAGCTTTGAATCAGTTCATATGAGTGCGCTTGTGTGTACATGTTCATGTAGGCGTTTGTGTGTTATAACCCCTCCACCACCCTATTGCACAAATGTTCACAAACATGTACACTCACATGCAAACTCAACCTCTCACTTAGCACACTAATCGCGAACAAAAACACGCATTCATATACATTACTACCTACCTACGTATAAATACATGCATACCCAGTTACACCAAATGCATGCAGTCACATAGGCACATTTATGGTAAGATATATGATTAGGATGGAATGGGATTACAGCGGATGTTACTATTTTGAGAATTTTTGTCATTATTGTTATTGACATAATTTCTTCATCTTTATTATTATCTATTCATCAATATACA
>NW_028234444.1:15241834-15251834 GCF_977035675.1 Penaeus japonicus | reverse complement strand
CCACCAAGAGAAGTAGCTTGTCATAATGAGCGTGAATGAGGTGTGGCTGGGGAGTGAGAGTGCGTCAGTCAGTGTGCGCGTGTGGAGGTATTCGGCTTAACACTGGCTCACCGTGCGTTGCCCGCAGTATCATCACAGGTGGTACTAAGCCGAGGAGTGGAAGGTGATGCCAGCGCCACCCGCCCCCATCCTCCTCGCAAGCAGGTGAGCCAGTGTGATGCTGACCGGCCCCATATATATCTATCTCTCTCTCTATCCCTGTCTCTTTCTGTCTTTCCTTTTCATTTGTTTTGAATCTTTCTCTCTCTCTTTTTTTTCCCCTTGTTCTCTCTCTCTCTCTCTCTCTCTCTGTCTGTCTCTCTTACCTTTCTGTCTCAGTTTTGCTTTTTATATATGTATATGTATATATATATGTGTATATATATTATATATATTATATATATTATATATATACACTTATCTCTTAAGTCAGTTTTGTTTTTTCTCTCTAGCCACTTGGTTTTCTTTTCATTTTTTTGCACTCTTCCCCTTTCTTTTCCCTTGCTGTTCAGCACACTTAGAACCTTTTTGTTTCGCTCTTTGTTTTAGTCACTTAGTTTTGCTGTTGTCTTCTGTAAATTATGATTATGATGGTCATCACTGTTTTAGGTGTTGTTGATTTTATTATTTCTGTTATTATCATTATTATGTATTAGTTTTTATTTAATTTTTTGAAGTTTTTTTTTTTTTTTTTTTTTTTTTCTTTTATTCATATTCACCCTTTTTGGGACTGTTTTTCTCTAAATTTTAAGCCATGGTTAATCCCCATCACCATTATTCTCTTCTATCTTTAGCATAGTTTGATTTTAAGCTCAAAATTTACTGATCCTCTCAGTCCTCATACCACCTTTCATTGTGATCTCTCTCCCTCCCTATCCCCCCCTCCCTCCCTCTCTTTCTCTCTTTCCTTCCCTTCTCCCTCCCCTTTCTCTTGTTTCTCTCTACTCCCCTCTCCCACCCCCCTCGTTTTCTCCCCCTCCCCCACTTTTTTCTCTCCCTCCTTCCCACTCTTTTCTTTTTCTCCCCCCCCCCCTCTCTCTCTCTCTCTCTCTCTCTCTCTCTCTCTCTCTCTCTCTCTCTCTCCTCTCTCTCTCCTCTCTCTCTCTCTCTCTCTCTCTCTCTCTCTCTCTCTCTCTCTCTCTCTCTCTCTCTCTCCTCCCCCCCTCTCCCTCTCCCTCTCCTTCCCCCTTTTCTCCCTCTCCTTCCCCCCCTTCTCCCTCACCCTCTCCCTCTCCTTCCCCCCCTTCTCCCTCTCCTTCCCCCCTTCTCCCTCTCCTTCCCCCCTTCTCCCTCTCCTTCTTCCTCTCCTTCCCCCCCTCTCCCTCTCCCTCTCCCTATCCTTCCCCCCTCTCCCTCTCCCTCTTCCTCTCCTTCACCCCCTCTCCCTCTCCTTCACCTCCTCTCCCTCTCCTTCCCCTCCTCTCCCTCTCCCTCTCCTTCCCCTCCTCTCCCTCTCCCTCTCCTTCCCCTCCTCTCCCTCTCCCTCTCCTTCCCCTCCTCTCCCTCTCCCTCTCCTTCCCCTCCTCTCCCTTTCCCTCTCCTGATCCTTCCCCCCTCTCCCTCTCCTTCCCCTCCTCTCCCTTTCCCTCTCCTGATCCTTCCCCCCTCTCCCTCTCCTTCCCCCCCTCTCCCTCTCTCTTTCTCTTTCTCCTTCTCCTTCTCCCCCTCTCTCCCTCCTCCTCTCCCATAAGTAATATCCCTGATTTTCTCCCCTCACTTTTTCCTCTCTGTTTGTATTGTAGTCTTAAAATATTGCCCCCACTCCCACTTAGACATTATCATTATTATTATTTTATTGTTAGTGTTACAGTATTTTATTTGTATATTGATTTGGGTTTGACAATTTTTTTTTTCCATTTTTTCTATTGCTTTTTAACTTTTTTGTGTGCTTGTGTGTTTGGGATCCTTAATTAAAGTCCTCCTTTTTCTTCTATTAATGTGAAAAAGGAATGTTTTAATTTGTTATTACTTTTCACTCTCTTTCCTTGCTTTCCCTTACACTCTTTTATCTTTTTTCTCATGTACTAAATTTCTTTCACTCTATAAAGATAAAATAAAAGAAATGAAGTCAAGTTTGTAATATAACTCCACACTGTTTTGTATTATGTATCTTTAAGAAACATCAGTTAGTTTCTAGAGTTTTTCATACATTTCTAAGAGAAAAGTTCTTTTTACTCTTCCATTTCTTTTACTTGTTATTCACAACTTCTATGTAGATACCTTGACATTGATGTAATATGTAACCTCTCTTCAGATTACTTATTATTATGATCATTATTATTTTAAGTTGAATAGCAAGTGGCATTTCTGATCTGTAATAGTTGCATGCATGAAATTGCATGAGTTCAAGTTTTTTGTTTATTGATCTGTAATTTATTTAACTTGTTTGTTTACTTTTCATTATGATGATTACTTTGTTATTTTCTAGTGCATAAAATTTGCATACACCATCGTTGCTTTTCAGTGGCTCAGTCCCGCAAGTTTTAGAGATTTCGTGTTCTTTAGAAAGTGCTGAGTTTTTTTCCTCCCCATTCGTTCACCAGAGAATATGTACTTAGGTTTTAGGTGGCATTGGAGGTTGACAAATGCTATGTGTTGTGTAGAGAGCTGTTGCACTTGTTGGAAATGTATTGTTTAATGCATTGCTTTCTTGAGTTTGGAAACACCAATTTTTCTCTTGAGAAGGTTTAGTTTTATTTTCTGATTTATATATATATATATATATATATATATACATATATACATATATATATATACACATATATACATACATACATAAATACATACATACATACATACATACATACATACATATATATGGATATATGTATAAATGCATATATGTAATAGAGGCATATATGTATATATCATATCATATATGCATATATGCTTGTATGTATATATGTATATATATATATATATATATATATATATATATATATGTATATATATATATATATATATATGTATATGTATATATATGTATATATATATATGTATATGTATATATGTATATATGTATGTATATGTATATATGTATATATGTATGTATATGTATATCTATGTATATATAGATATATATGTATGTATATGTATATTTGTATATATGTATATTATATGTATATTATGTATATATATATGTATATATATTATATATATATATATATATATATATATATATATATATATATATATACATATATATATATTATATATATATATGAATATATATATATATATATATATGTATGTATATATATATATATATATATATATAATATATATATATATATATATATATATTATATATATATATATATATATATATATATATATATGTAAATATATTTATATATATATATATTTATATATATGATATTATATATATTTATATATATATATATGCTAGTGAAAAGGTGCATTTTCAAGGAAATGTAATGTGTGTGTTTTTTGGTGAACCTTAAATGGACTTTAATTTATTTTTATTACAGCAGGTTGTTCGTTTAAGTACTTGGTAGTTGCAGCTGCAGGAACTTTCATTTTTTTTATTTTGATTATTTATATATAATATTTTTATATAAGTATATTTATATATATATATATATATTATATGTATTCTATATACATATATACATACATATATATAGTATATGATATATAATATATATGTATATAACTTATGTATGTATATGTAATATATTATATATTATATTATATTGATATTGATTATAGTTACTATAATTATTATTTAGGTAAATGTTTAATGGAAGGTTAACATGTGTAATACCTCTGACAAACTTTTCCCCCTAAGATGATTATTCAAGATCAAGATTATATTACTTGTGAAGTGGTGGCTATGTATTATTTTGTTTTTATTTATCATTATTATTTGTAAGAGCTTTTATTTTTCTATTTGTTGTGCTGTGCATGTGTGTTATTTTTCTTATTATCTTCTTTGTCAGTTTAGATATGATTTTTTTAAAAATCTTTGTGCCATAAGTTGGTAATAGAAGAAATTTTTCTTATGATATGCTAGTGAAAAGGTGCATTTTCAAGGAAATGTAATGTGTGTGTTTTTTGGTGAACCTTAAATGGACTTTAATTTATTTTTATTACAGCAGGTTGTTCGTTTAAGTACTTGGTAGTTGCAGCTGCAGGAACTTTCATTTTTTTTATTTTGATTATTTATATATTAATTTTTTTTTTTTTTTATTATTATTTTCTCATTATCAAATCATCATATTTGTTATTCTACTATTTTATTATTATTATTCTTTTAATGGGTGTTTCCCTGGCTAACAACTCGCCCACATTTTTTAATTTCGACCGCTTACATGATAGCTGTTTCGCTTGCGTGCACACTCATGCAAGACCACCTTTTGCTGTGTTGTACATCTTTCTCGTTCTTGCTGTTGAGCCTGATGATGATTCATGCTCCCCCTGGGATGCACTAGGCTTTTTTGCATTTCCCCCTCATGGTGATGATGATGATGGCAGTGACATTGCTAGTGAGAAAATTGTGTTTTGTGTTTTTTTCTTTTTTCCACCCTCTGCAGACCTGGGTTTGTTAGTGAGCATCAAGAATGTGGCAGGCATATTCTCTCTCTCTCTCTCTCTCTCTCTCTCTCTCTCTCTCTCTCTCTCTCTCTCTCTCTCTTGCTCTCTCACTCTCTCTCTTGCTCTCTCTCTCGCTCTCCTCTTTTTCTGTCTTTTCTCTTTTCTCTTTCTCTCCTCTCCTCCTCTTTCTTTTTCTCTTTTTCCTCTCTTCTCCCTTGTCTCTTTCTCTTTCTCTTTTTCCTCTCTTCTCCCTTGTCTCTTTCTCTTTCTCTTTTTCCTCTCTTCTCCCTTGTCTCTTTCTCTCTTTCATCTCTTTCTCTCTTTCATCTCTTTCTCTCTTTCATCTCTTTTTCTTTCTCTCTTTCTCTCTTTCATCTCTTTCTCTTTCTCTCTTTCTCTCTTTCGCCTCCCTTTCTTCTCCTCCCCCCCTCTCGCTCATTACTCTTCTTTCTCCTCTTTCTCTCTTTTCTCCTACAATCTTCTCTCTTTCTTTCTCGCTTTCCTTCCTCCTCTTTCTCTCACCACTCTCTTTCTCTCTTTCTCTCTTTCTCTCTTTCTCTCTTTCTCTCTTTCATCTCTTTCTCTCTTTCATCTCTTTCTCTTTCATCTCTTTCTCTTTCATCTCTTTCTCTTTCATCTCTTTCTCTTTCATCTCTTTCTCTTTCATCTCTTTCTCTTTCATCTCTTTCTCTCTCATCTCTTTCTCTCTCATCTCTCTCTCTCTCTCTCTCTCTCTCTCTCTCTCTCTCTCTCTCTCTCTCTCGGCCACCTTTTGTTATATTGTGTTCGGGAGCACACCTCAGGCATTATGAACCTTCTCACTGATAGAGGAAAATGACACAGATGCTTTGATTTGAAGGAAAAACAAATGTACAGAATATAATTATGTTGTTTTTCTTTTAAAAAGGAAGGTTCCAATAATTAAGAAAAGTAAAAAAAAAAAAGGTTCATAAGGTGTAGGTTTTTACAGTTTGCCCGCTTGCACAGAATGCTAGATTGCACCTGGATGTGATAGTTATACTGTGGCAGTCAGTGCTGTGCAGTGGATTGTGGTCTCATGGACACCCCTTGGTAGTGATTTACACCACACTTGTTTTTTATGTATTACCTATTCTGTTTGAGGCATGATCAGTACCCGAATTTGTTTTCTCTTAACGCTGTCTCTCTCTCTTCGACTGAATGTTCTTGGTCAATTTCTACAGTTAGCTTTTTTTGGGATATTTGCTTCATGTCATGTGTTATTAAGAAAATGAGTTGTTTCAGAGGTTTAATGGTATTTTGTCATGTGATCACCAAACTAAATGGAGTCAACCTGATTTTCATGTGTTTCTTCAAAACGTTAATGCCAGAGATGTTCAGATACCAGTGTTCTCCTATTTGTAATGTTCTTTCCTTTTAAGATGTCAAAGTGTACTTTATATAGGTATGGAGGCTTGTCATGCATTTCTTCCCACATTCTAAATATTATTAGGATTAGATGGTTCATAGTGATATATATTTAAGCTCATTTTAAGGATTTCCTTTTTGTTTGTGTTTTTTTTTTTTTTTTTTTTTTTGATTTTAGTTGTACCAAAAACCATTGTGATGAGAAAGAGAGCTATCCATCACAAGTCTCCTTGTTCATCCTCACTCTTTTACTCGCTCTTTCTCTCCTCCTCCTCTCTATCTTGCCCGATTCCCTTTACCCAATTCTCTCTTTCTTGCTCTGCCTTTCTCCCGTTCTGTCTCTCTGTCTCTCTCTTTCTCTCTCTCTCAACTGTAGCATCCTAACAGAACCAACATCCGTACCAGCAGGGTGGTAAGATAGCCCCGGACCGAACCGCCAACCGCTACAACCCGATCGGCAGCGGCGGCGGCTATGGCGGCGGGTACGGAGGTGGGTACGGCAGTGGCGGGAGTTCCCTGGGCTACTCCAACGATGCGGCTGGCCAATCCTCCTTCTACAGCTTCTCCACGCCTTCCTTCAGTGGGGGAAATTACACATCGTTCTCCGGCATGAGTAATAACTCTGGTGGCGGCGGCTATAGTAGGTACTGAAGCCCAGCCCCGTGTTAAACAACATCATAAAACGTGTTCTATGAGTGACAAGAAAAAAAACGGCTTTCACGCGGGGAGCTCTTTCAATGAATAACAAAACAAAAAAAATAAGTAAGGATAAGTAACACGAGAAAGATTAAAACAAACAAAAAACAAAACAAATAAGGAATTACACAAAGCAATTTCATGTTTTTTGTAGATGGAAATAATAATAAAAGAGAGGAAAAATACACAGAGCTATCAACCTATTACCATGGTTTTCAGAGAAAGGTTTATCATCTTATTTTTGTTGTAAAGAATGTATTATGTATTCTATTGAATCATTGTTGGTAATTTTTCCTACACACAAAACGTGGCGTCGTGCATAAAGCTTCTTAAGATGTTGCACTGATGGCCACAAACGCTAGTTAAAAACTAAACAAAAAAAAGTTAAGATGATATTGTTTATACCATGAAATATTCAGGCTTTATTGTCATTTCCAGAAAAAATGTGCTATGCATTTTAAATGCTTAGATCTCTGGTGTAGTTGTCTTCAGACATTATTTTCTTTTATGTTTATTGCACTTTAAAAAATTTTGAGCTCTGTTCGTATTTAGTAGAAACTGGAAGTCCATTATTATAATAATTTTTTTAAGAGTTTGATTTTCCAAAATCCAAAAAATGAGAATTTATAATTTTTTTTTCTATTTTTTTTTTCTTTAGAAAGTTAAGCAATGCTGAATGTCACTCAATGGAGAGAATTTTTTGCTTTGATTTTTCTAGTTTCATTTTCTTGTTTTTGTTTCTGTGTGACTAGTGACAGGAATTTATGCCACAGCCAGGACTTTGCCTTTGTACCGAAGGGCAGGTTGTTTTTTTCGTTTTGTTTTTATCTTTTCCAAAATGACTTCGTTTGATTTTTTTGTGAATATATTAACCAACGAAAATGTCGGACGAGTGTTCTTCATTAAGTATTTTATTCTACCGTGGATTTCCCTGCGGCAGACACACACACACACCCCTGTCGTTTGTCGTCGCCGCAGTAGCTAGATGATGTCATTCATGATGGTTATTATGCTGTAGTATTATTCATATAACCTATAATTACATAATTGATGGTTTCATGTATCTTTTTCCATATATTGTGTTCTTTGATGCTTGAGAAATAAAAAAATAAAAAAAAAATTGATTTTTTTGGTACAATAAGGTGTTGTTTAAGTTTTTTCATTAAAAGTGTTGGACTGATTATTTTCTTCATAATGTTATATTGGTCGGTAGCAACCATACCTGAACATATTGTAAGACTTTTTTTGTTCTCAATGAAAAAAAAACTCAACAAATGTTTTGTACAGTGCAACATTATTTTTGCTCACACTGTAATAAGTTACTTGACAGATATATTTAATAAAGTGAAACTATCAACTTTTGTATTTTTTATTTCCCTTTGCAGCTTGGTCATTCTTTTTTTTTCTTTCTTTCTTTCTTCTTCTTCTTTTTTCCTTCTTTTGATTTTTTTTTTTTTTTTTTTTTTTTTTGAGCATTTTTTATTGCTTTGTAGCAATGTTATTTTTCATTGTTAGGATAGTTTTTAAAAGTTGCATCGGATGATTACTTATCATTATTATTATTATCACCATCATCAATACTATTATTGTTATTATTGGTTATGATTATGATTATTTATAGATTATTATTATTACTATATTAATTATTATTAGTTATAATTATGATAATTGATAGAAAAGACATTGTTCAGGTTCTCACTACAGCTGTTTCGGTCTTTGCAAGTTCCAATAAAGTCAAATTATTGGCCTGCAAAGTATCAAGAAACAAATGCCAATTGTACAATTTTTTTTTTCCTCACTCTTGTATCAAACCTTTTTTCAGCCTTTTTTCCCAAAGGAGTCTAAGGTATTTGTACGCTTTTCTCAAAGATGATTTCTTAGACAAGATCCTGTGAGCAGTAGTTTTAAACGATTTTGATATTTTATAATACGTGACCCATCAAGAAACCTTTAGAGAGTTGTATTCCAATCTTTGTATTAAACCCAATTTCAAAAATCAGTGACTGGAAACCTTTTTATTATAACCTCTCGCACTTATTCCCAATCTGCAAGATTATGTCAACACTGATCAACAAAGGCAGACGACTGGTTAAACCTTTTAACTTTTACTTGTGTCAGTAAAAAAAAGAAAAAGAAAAAAAAAGTCGGCTAATGAGCATACAAGTAAACAAGATCTAATTAAAGTGATGAGGAATGGTTTTGGTAAGACTTCAATTTTAGGTTCAAAATAAAACCACAAAAATACTCTCTGTATTTCCGTTGAAGAAGAGTAAGCCATTTTAACAATGTCAGGAATGGTAAGAGGAATCTATATTTTAGGTCTCCGTTGCCTTGTTAATTAAGTCACTCATGCATATAATACTAACAATTCAAATACATATTTTGTTGTTGCTGTAGTTGATTGGAAATGATTAGAAACACTAAGCGTCAGTTTCAAATAGAGTCGAGATATTTGATGCTATATATTACAGCAAACATATAGGACATTGCAGTTACTTGCATATTTTTTTTGAGATATACAAGTTGATAATCATTGACAGGTTGTAGACAATAATTATTTAAAATCAAGGTAATTCAGTTATATTGCAAATCAGCAAATCTTCAAACTTTCAAGTGAATCTTTAATAAAGAAGATGTCAGATTCAAGTGATTCCCAACCATGTAACCAGGCAGAGAGCAACCATCCGAGAGCAGGTACTTCCCATGGTGACATGAAACGACCATAAAGAGAAATTTAGATCGAGAGAAGTTGTGAGTAGACTTCAGGATAGATTAAGAGTAGACTTGCGGTAAATAAGGAGATATTTGGAGTAGGTCTATAGAGTTTTTGACGGGTCATTGTGGATTTTTTTTTTTTTTTTGGTGGATTAAGTGTAGATTAGAAAGCTTGTAAGGGTGGATTTATTTAAATAAGTTTCCATGCGTTTTGCGTACTGCTACACTAGAGGGGATACCAAGCTGTTGACGCGGCTTATTATTTTCAATAATCAATCAGTCAATGGAAATGATATAAGTATCACCTTCCTGAGCCGCTAATGATAAGCTTACGAGAGGTTGATACTGAAAAAAAAATTAGGTCGTACATTTCTTTTTACTGAAAACAGGTTCACAGAAATATAAAATCCAAAAATCAATATCTTTTGACATTTTTTCTTGGGTAAGAGGATTTTCGAGAAGATCTTCACAATCTCTTATACCGAATAAAAACAAGGCCCTTTGAACGAACATGCTCAATAGTATATATATATAGATTCAGTGTATAATGAGATAAAGAATGGCCGTTTTTAACATTGGCTAATAAATTAAGACTAGACATATTAAA
>NW_028234444.1:15180230-15182730 GCF_977035675.1 Penaeus japonicus | reverse complement strand
GAACATCAAAGGAATAGGATACCAACAGGAGGGCCAAAGGAATAGGAATAGGAAAGCGAAACTGGAACATCAAAGGAATAGGAATAGGAATAGGAAAGCGAAACTGGAACATCAAAGGAATAGGATACCAACAGGAAGGCCAAAGGAATAGGAATAGGAAAGCGGTATTGGAACAACAAAAGAATAGGAAACCAAAACGATAAGAACAACAGGTTGGACTAAAGGACAAGGAACCACGCAAGAAGGACCAAAATAATGAAGAAAATCTGAAAGACTTAAAAAAAAAAAAAAAAAAAGGTGCAATAAGTCGAGATCCAGAAATTCAAAATGGCTGAAACAATTTGTTTTCGATTTAGTATCATAGATGACCCTTTGGCTCCGGGGACAAAGGGTTAAGATTATTCCTTTTTATAATAATGTAGCAATGTGGATTGATGCAGAAATTCTTTCTTACCGACGCGTTGATCTCTAGGCCTACCTGAGCTAATTTGTTTACACCTTTTTTATATTTTTGGGGATGATTTGTTTTTATTACAGTTTTTATCATTGTTACTAATGTTAGTATTGTTAAAATTGTTATTATCATTGGCATTATCATTATTATTATTTCATTATCATTATTGTGTGTGTGTGTGTGAAAGTTTGTGTGAATGTAGGAATGTGCGTGTGTATGTCTATATGGATATATGTGGGTGTATACTTATATGTGTACAATTTCTGGAAAACCTGGAAGAAATTTGGAGAGAGAGAAAGAGAGAGGAGAAAAGGAGAAAGAACAGGGGAGAGAGAGAGAGAGAGAGAGAGAGAGAGAGAGAGGGAGAGGGAGAGAGAGAGAGAGAGAGAGAGAAAGGAGAGAGAGAGAGAAAGAACAGGATAGAGAAAGAGAGAGAGAGAGAGAGAGAGAGAGATAGAGAGAGAAAGCGACAGACAAATAGATCGAGAGAAAGCGAGAAACCGACAAACAAATAGACAAACAGACAGAGAGAAAGCGAGAAACCGACAGACAAATAGACAGATAGACAGACAGACAGAGCGAGAGAGAGAAATCGCATTCAGCCTCCTCTCCGCCCATGCGTGACGTCATCAACATGGAAGAAAGAAGTTCGATAATCCCTCCATATCAACTCGGTCGGCCGCTGCGCTCTCTCCGCCGCGGCTGCTGTCAACTGATTCTGTCAACTGATTCTGTCAACAGTCTGTGTTCGTGGGTCTTGACAGCGGTCTTTTTTCCATGGTCTGTGTCTGTGTCAAGGGTCTCGTTCGATGGTTTTTAGTTAAGTGTCTCAGTTGATTTAGTTCCAGTCAGTAGTCTGTGTCGGTAGTTTTCGTAAACAATCTGTCAATGATCTTAGTTAATAGTTTCATTTGATGTATGATGATAATAAAATATCTCAGTCAATAGTTTTATTTAACAATCTCATTCGATAGTTGCCTTTAACAATCTCACTAAATACTTTTCCTTAACAAATTCAGTTAATAGTTTCATTGAACAATCTCAGTCAACAATCTATTCACGATTTCCGACCACGGTTTCTGTCAACAATATCAGTCAATAATGTGTCAACGATCTCAGTCAACAACCTATCCGACCTCAGTTCACGGACTCTAAAAACAATAAATATCAGTCAACAATTTCGGTCAAAAATCTATCAACTATCTCAGTCTACGTTCTCAATCTCCAATCTCAGTCAACAATCTATCAATGATCAGCTCACGATCTAACAATCCCAACAATCCACCACTAATATCAGCCAATATTCCACCAACAATCGCAACAATCCACCAACAATCCATCACGAATCTCAGCCAACAATCCACCTACAATCCCCAACAATCCAGCATCAATCTCAGCCAACAATCCACCAACAATCCACTACAAATCTCAGTCAACAATCCTCCCACAATCCACCACGAATCTCAGCCAACAATCCACCAACAATCCCCCAACAATCCACCACGAATCTCAGTCAACAATCCCAACAATCCCCCACAATCCATCACGAATCTCAGTCAACAATCCCAACAATCCCCCACAATCCATCACGAATCTCAGTCAACAATCCCAACAATCCCCCACAATCCATCACGAATCTCAGTCAACAATCCCAACAATCCCCCACAATCCACCACGAATCTCAGCCAACAATCCCCCAACAATCCCCCACAATCCACCACGAATCTCAGCCAACAATCCCCCAACAATCCACCACGAATCTCAGTCAACAATCCCCCAACAATCCACCACGAATCTCAGCCAACAATCCCCCAACAATCCACCACGAATCTCAGTCAACAATCCCCCAACAATCCACCACGAATCTCAGTCAACAATCCCCCAACAATCCACCACGAATCTCAGTCAACAATCCCCCAACAATCCACCACGAATCTCAGTCAACAATCCCCCAACAATCCACCACGAATCTCAGCCAACAATCCCCCAACAATCCACCACGAATCTCAGCCAACAATCCCCCAACAATCCACCACGAATCTCAGT
>NW_028234444.1:15150230-15152730 GCF_977035675.1 Penaeus japonicus | reverse complement strand
CCCCACCACCACCCACCCTACATCCCCTCCACCCTTCCACCCCTCCACCCCCTCACCCTACCACCCCACCACCCCTCCACCCCACCACCACCCACCCTACATCCCCTCCACTTTTCCACCCCAACACCCCCTACACCCCTCCACCCCACCACCTTCTACCCTACCACCCCTCCACCCCTCCATCCCACCACCCCTCCACTCACCCCCACCACCCCACCACCCTACCACCCAAAACAAAGACATTTTTTAACTTAAGATTTACGGCCGAGCTTGAGATTACAATAAGCTCTAGAAGCCCGAGGGTCACGATAGAGCTTCGGAATCGACAACAGAACCCGGAACCATTACGGAAAAAGGGATTCAATCAATTATCGAACCGGAATCGAGAGTTTCAGCAACAACAACAACAACAAAGTATAGATGATAGAATGGAGAATTTTTTTTTTTTTTTTCCTTTTTTTTAATCGTTTATTCTGGTTGAATTAATAGTTATGATCGTCATCTTTCTTATTATAGCAACAACAACAACAACAACAAAGTATAGATGATAGAATGGAGATTTTTTTTTGTTGTTGTTCTTTTTAACTCGTTTATTCTGGTTGAATTAATAGTTATGATCGTTATATTTCTTATTATATCGTATGGTTTAATTAGGGAAGATATGCGATTTTCGGAGAAGCAAACGAAATGTAAAGAAAATGTATATTCAGATGGTGTTTTTAATACTGATAATAACAGTGATAATAAGGATGTTTATAATGATAATACTAGTAATCATTATTAGGAAGATTGTGATGATAATGATAATGATAATAATGATAATGATAATGATGATAATAATCATAATAACAATAAAGACAGTAGCAAAGTTGAATATGATAAAAGTAATAAGAGTAATGGTGATAAGGATAATAACGATGATAATAAAAATTATAATGATTATGATACTAATAATAATGATGATAATCACAGCAAAAATATTAATGACTCCAATAGTAATGATAAAGATGATAATGATAATAGTGATGATGAAATACATTACAACAACAGTGATGATGATGATAATAATACAAACAAATATTAGTTAATAATGATAATATAGATAACGATAATAACAATGATAATTATAGCAATAATAATGATTATCATTGCCATGATGATGATGGTGATAACAATAAGGATACTAATAGTATAAAAATATAATAATGTTAATAACAATAAAGATAATAATGATGATAGCAATGATGATAATTGTAATAATAATGATAATGATAAGAATAATCATAATAACAATAAGGATGATAATGATAATAAAAACAATGATGATCATAGTGAACATATTGATAATGATATAATAATGATATTGATAACGCTAATGATAATGATAGTAACAAGAGTAAGGATAATATTGATAGCAATTACGAAGATTATAAGAAACATAGTAATGATGATTATGATAATGATTGCAGTGATGGTGATAATGACAACAGAACAGTAATCATATTGATGAAAATTATAGTGATAATGATTTTAGTTTTACATCACTATCATTACTATAATTATCTTTATTATCATCAGTGTTATTATTGATATTATTATCTTTATTACTATTATTATGATTATCAATATTGTTGTTATCATCATCTTTATCATTATTGTTATCAGTATTATCGTTATCAGTATTATCTTTATTATTATTAATGTCATTATTAGCATGATTATGATTATCATCATTATTATTACTTTTATCATCCTCATTGTAATTAATATTACTATCATTTGTGTTTATCATCATCATTATTATTATCATTATCATTATCATTAATGCAGTCGTAATCATTATTTTTGTTATTGCTGTCATTTTAATCACTTTTGATTCTTCAACTTTGCTTTAAATGTTGTTGTTGTTGTAGCTGTTGTATTTATCATCATGGTTGTTATAATCATCATCATTGTTATCACTAATATCATTATTATTGTTGCTGTTGTTGTTATCGTTATCATTATTATCATTATTATTGTTATTATAAATATTCGTATTATTAGTATTAGTATTTGTATTAGTATCATTATTACTATTATTGTCATTGTTATTATTAATATTATCATCACTATTGTTATTACTATTATCATTATCTTTATTGGTATTACTATTAATATAACTGTTATTACTAATACTACAGCTTTTATTGATGTTGTCATTATTATAATGAAAACAGATGTTATTATCATTATTATCATTGATGTAATTATTATTGCTTCTGTGATGTCATGATTTGTTTTCATCATTATAGTTATTGTCATCAATCTTATTAGTATTACGATTATTGCAATTGTTATTATTGCATTACGGTTATTTCTACTTTTTTTATTATCGTTAGCATTGTTATTATCAATATTGATATTGTTATTTTCTTGCTTTTTGTTGTTGTTAATCACATGCACAAAATAACTGTTAGCATTTATTTTTTTTATTGTTATTTGTTATCACTGATATTGA
>NW_028234444.1:15127730-15130230 GCF_977035675.1 Penaeus japonicus | reverse complement strand
TAGCACATGTTACCATTATTATCATCATCATTATCATTATCATCATTAGCATTAATACAAAGAAAACAATAATAACAATGTTAACATTAACACGTAATCTTGATAATACGAAAAACAGACATTAAACAACAAGCATTTTCTTTTTTTTCTCAAATGAGCAAACATATAAAATATTATAATGATGAAAACATTTTATGGACTCACACAGCCCATCGTGAAAGGAAACAGAACAGTTAACTTTTCATGTTAGCTTTTTAAAATGTATATATACGATTTTCTCTCATGACGAATGGGTTACACTGGCGATGAGTAACGGCCGATGATAAATTTCCTCGGGGTCACTAAATAAGGTCAGTTATTTTACAGAGTCACCAAATGCCGCAAACCAACATGATAAATTTTACAGAGGGTGTGGGAGCGAAGGCATTTTACTGTCACTAAAATGGCGTAGGCTTTTAGAAATAATTTCCCGGGTAAATGATGTTAGTTTTAGTTCCTTTACGAGGCACTAAAGGCAGGAAGGCGCTCGTTAAGGAATGCGAACGAACAGTAATTTTACACTTCAATCTTTTTATTCTACGGGATCACTAAATGACGCGGTCATATTCATTTAATAGGCGGTTATTCTACACGATTATAACCAGCATGAATTAATCATCTAATTGGACTTTAAACAAAATAAAGAAATACAGTCATCAAAGGCACATTGAATAAACGAAACACAGCTGTTCTACGTGGTCTTTAAACAACAAACAAACACGATCAAGTTGCAGTAACATAAACAAAATAAACAAGGACGCTCTTTCATCGGAATCACTAAACAACGCAAAGATAATCTTTAAGATTCTTAACAAAAAATAAAACAAAAACAAACAGAAACAACCATTTTACACAGACATGAAATTAAACAAAATAAACAAGTAAAGTTATTCAAAATCGCGCTAAACGAGACGATTATTCAATAGGATTAAACACAAAAAAGAACAAAATTATTCTACGAATCACTAAACAAATATGCTTAGTCATGTAGGCCAATAAACAAAACAAATACCTACAGACTAAATACACACATTTTAACGGGATCACAAACCAGCGCCATCTGTCAATAGAATGATAAACAAGCCATCAAAACAACAACCAAACGCAATCCTTTCAGAGGATCATAAATAAAATGGAAAAGATAATCCATGACTTTTTACGGGATCACTTAACGATCACCAAACAGATTCAATAAAACATCACAAACAAGATACTACTTACTTCCTCACACAAAAAACGTCCATTTCTACAGAATCTCAAAAAAAAAAAAAAAAAAACGACAAACAACCAAACCAAATCAAATAACGACCATTAACGAAGGGGGGGAGGAGGAGGAGAGAAGATAAAGAAAAAGAAGAAGAAGAAAAAGAAAAAAATACGCGGCCATTTATCTTGGGATAAAATGGCGCCTTCGAAATTGAGTCATGTGTTGCTATGACCCCTTCCTCCTCCCTCTCCGAGTCCTTTGGGTACGGGAATATCCTGCGTTGGGGGAGTCCTTTAGGAACGAGGTAGTTGATTGTAGGAATTCCGTTTGTTGAAGGTAGTTTTGTGTGTGGAATTCGGTGATTTGTAATACGGGAGAAGGTGTGTGTTTTTGTGTGTTCGTGGGGGGGTGGGGGGTTGGATGGGGGTGTGGGGGTGGGGGGTTGGATGGGTGTGGGGGTGGGGGGATGGGTGTGTGTGGGTGTGTTGGTGTGTGTGGGTTTGTAGGTGTGTGGGTGGGTGTGTGGGGATGGGTGGGGATGGATGGGTGTGTAGGTGTGGGTGGGTGAGTGTGGGTGTGTGTGTCTGTGGATGGGTGTTACCTTATGTTGTCTAAAGAAGAGAGAGTGGGAATATGATGAAAGTAAGAATAGAGACAAATGAAGAAGAGGAGGAAGATGAGAATAAGAGAAGGAAGAAGAAGAAGGATACAGACAAAAACCACCTCCATTATATCACATCGCAGTGTCAACATATACACAAAAACACCCCCATGCAAATGCACACTGATCTACCCACCCACACACACACACGAGCACACTCATACCCCCCTCCCTCCCTCCCTCCCCCCACACCCATTAACACATCCCTTTAACTCCTGGATTTACCCCCACCCTCACCCCCACCCCCACCCCCACCTCTCTCCCTCTATCCACATACACATACCCTCTCATACCCCCATCCCCTCTTCTCATACCCCTTCCCCCCTCCGCCCTCTACCCTCCCCACCCCTCCCCCATACACCCATGACTCTAAACAGACAACCCCCTTACACAAACACAAACAAACAAACAAACAAACAAACAAACACATGTTCACTTTCAACTTCCTCTTCCTCCTTTACAAATAAACCAGACACGCCCACATCCCTAAATACAAACAAATACACTAACATCAACAAATACAGAAGCAAATGCACAAAGTAATAAACAAACAAACACACAAATACACAAAGATGCTTGCAAAAGCACAGGCA
>NW_028234444.1:15110230-15115230 GCF_977035675.1 Penaeus japonicus | reverse complement strand
TCCTCTTCTTTCTTTCCTTCTTTCTTCTTTCATTACTCCTCTTTCCTTCTCTTTCTCGCTCTTTCTCTTCTTTCTTTCCCCCCCTCCTTTCTTTCCCCCCCCTTCTCTTTTTCCTTTCCCTCTCTTCTCTCTCCTTTCCTCTTCTCCATCTTCCTCATTCTTTCTCTCTTTCTCTCTTTCTTTATTTCTCTATTTCTTTATTTATCGCTTTCTCTCTTAATCTCTTTCTTTCTTTCACGAGTTATTTCTTCTATTTTTCTCTGTCTTTTTCTTTTTCTTCATCTTCTGTTTGTTCTTTCTCTATTTGTGTTTGTCTGTCTGTCCTCTTATTATTATTTTTTTCTTTTCTTTATTTTTCTATATATATATATTTATCTATATATACTTAGCAATCAATCTATCTAGCTATCTTTCTCTCTCTCTCTCTTTCTTTCTCTGTATTCCTCTATTTACATTACTCTCTTTATCTCTCTCTCTCTCTCTCTCTCTCTCTCTCTCTCCTCCTCCCGGCCTCTCCCTCCGACTCTCACTCTCTCTCTCTCTCTTCTTTATAGTCTCTCACATCCTCACTTACTCACTCTCTCTCCCCTCTCTCTCTCCCCCTCCTCCTCCTCTCTCATTACTCTCTCCTCTCAACTCCTCTTCTCCACTCCTCTCCCTCTCTCTACCCCAACTCTCCCCTCTCCCTCTTCCCTCATCTCTCCTCACTCTTCCTCACTCACTCGCTCCTTCCTTCTCCTTGCTCTTCCTTCCTCCCTCCCTCAACCATCCCACGTCTTCCCCCCCCATTCTCCTCACCTTCCCCTCCTTCCCTCCACCTCCTCTCCCCCCACCCCTTCCTCTCCACTTCTTTCTCGTCTTTTCCTCTCTCACTTTCTCCACTCTTCTCCTCCCTCACTCTCTCTCTCCCTCTCCACTCTCACTTCTCTCTCCCCCTCATCCTCCTCTCATCTCCATCTCTCTCTCATTCTTCCGACCCACATCCGTCTCTTACTTCCCTCTCTCCTCTCTTCCTACCTCTCCTCCTCCCCATCTCTCATCCTTCTCTCCTCACATCTCCTCCTCTCTCTCTCACCTCATCCCCTATCTTCTCATCCCCATCCTCTCCTCTCTCTCTACTCATCATACCATACCTCCCCCCCCCTCCCTCTTTCCCTCTCTCTCCCTCCCTCCCTCCACCCCACCCCCCATCCTCCCCCTACCCACCCTCTCCTTTCATTCATATCAATATACCTTTTTTGGTTATTGAGAGCAGGTACTAACACTCGGTGGTAGGAGCATTAAAACCAATGTTTTGCTCCGTTTTTTTAGGGGAATGGCCTTACATAGAACTTGGCATGTGAGAGTAAGTACCAGATTTGGTAGTGCGGTGGTGTGGGCGTAGCGGAGGGCGCCATGGTCGTCGTAGATAAGGCGTAGATAAGAGGTCATGTGGAGATGTGTGGGCTAGGATCGCGGCGGCTGGACTGAGTGGGAAAGGTGTCTTGTTTCTGGCACGGAGAAGATAGGTTAAGGTGGCTTTTCTACCGTATTGGATGGTTAACTGAGGTCTTGACCTTTTGTTGGAGGGCTTAGGTCAGATTGGGTTCTCGTGATAGAGAAGAATAGGATCGTAACCGCGTGGTGATCACGTGGTGTGTCCTCGTGGTTGGTCGCCATCTTGGATCGTTGAACAAACCTTCGACTTTGCTCACTAGTTCTCTCACTCACTCCTCCCTCCCTTCCTCCCCTCCTCCTCCTCCTCCTCCTCCTTCTCCAAGAAAGATTATTTACGTTCTTTTTTGAGTCATATTGACCCTGAAGAATCCAAACTCAAGATTGCCTTTTTTCCGCTCGATCGGACGAGTGATCTGGATCTTCGCCTTTTTTTCATTTATCTATCCCGTGTTCGGATGATTTTGGCTAAGGCTTCGTCTTCGTGATTTTGATAGTTTTATTATTCCTCGCAAGTTTCTTTATTATTATATGTCATATCTTTTTCATATTTCCCTAATAATCATTGAAATCATCATCATCATTACTATAATTATCCTTACCAGTTATCATAATTCTCATAATCATCATAATCATCACCATAAATCATCACCATCACCATCGCCATCATCATAATCATCACCATCATCATCACCATCATCATCATAATCATCACACCTATCATTACCACCAGCATTACACATCCACCAGAAAGATAACAACGAATCATGCATCTAATCACCAATACGCCTTCATATTTTATCATATTTTCCAATTACTATTTCACATTAAAATTAACGTCAAGCTGCCATCGTAAGGCTTTAATTACCGGTCAATTAATTCAGTGATAATTAACTCGAGGGACATGATAATGACCTCAAATTGTGCGAAATGAGGGGGGTGGGAAGGGGAAGAAACAGTGGGTGAAGAGGGAGAGAGGAGGAGGGGGAGGGGGGAAAGGGGGAAAGGGAAAGGGGGAGGGGGAGGAACAGAGGGGAGGGGGAAGAGGAGAGAGGAGGAGGGGGAGGGGGGAAGGGAAAGGGGGAGGGGGAAGAGGAGAGAGAAGGGGGGAGGGGGAGGGGGAGGGGTGAAGAAGGGAAAAAAAGAGGAAAGGTAGAGAGAGGAAGACAGGGAGGGAATGAGGGAACCGGGAGACAAAAAAAAAGAACCTGATAATGAATAACAATACTAAGCAAAAAAAGAAATCATAACAAAAAAAACAAAAAAAACAAATAACCCTGCCATCAACAACAATAAAAAAGAATATTCAGAAAAAAACAAATCATAAAACTAAATAACCACCCACCACCCACACCCAGATCACTATACTTAATATGTGTTACTAACCTCTTCGATTTTCAACAAAACTACAAACAACAACAAAACAAACAAACACAAACACCAAGACCAACGCAAAGTAACGAAAATAACATTGATTACACCCCCCCCCCCCCACACCCCCCGCCTACCCCCATCCCCCCCCCCCCCACACAACCCCCCCCCCCCAACCCCCCCCCCCCACCCCCCCCTCCCCCCCTCCCCCGCCCGCCCCCTACCCGACACACACACGCCCCTATATCATAATAAACACCTATCAAGCTGTACACATTATATGGACCGTGCGTTACACACCCTAAGATTGCTGGCTCTTAATTGTGTGGGCGCACGATACATGGGGAGGGGAAGGGGAAGGGGGGAGGGGGGAGAAGGAGGTGGGGAGGGGAGAGGAAAGGGGAGAGGGGAGGGGGGAGAAGGCTGGGTAGGGGGGTGGGTGGGGGTCGGAGAGGGGACATGTGGCGGGAAGCGCCGGGCGACGGGTGCTCCTCGGAGGGCGTTACAGTTCTCGGACCCCGCCCTAGCTCACTCCTGTGCGTGTGCCGGTAAGTCCAGGCTCCATCAGTGGTGGCCTGGGCCCCCCTGCGGTCGGCCCTTCGCTGGGATGCACCGGCCGGGACCCGTTGGTGCTGTCCTGGTGAATATGGTATGCAGGTCACTTGCAGTCGAGGTCTGCTCCGGTCCGTCTTAGGCGATCCTTTTTCCCCAGGTCCCTGCTGTCGACTCGGTCGGGGCCATTGACTCTGGGGCCTTGCCTGGCCCCCTGTCCGCCTCTGACACCGGGGACTTGGGCGTCCGCTGGGGCGTGCACTGGCCAGCCTATCGATGACCCGCCCTCCCGGGAGCATCACTACTTGCGGGGCCCGTGCGGGGTAAGGCCATTCCCCGTCTTGTGGGTGACCTAGGGCCGAACGTGGGGGCCAAAGCTCCGCATAATTATTTGGGGGCAAAACCCCACTGGGAAAGAGAGTGAGGGGGTGGGGGTGGGGGGGGAATTCGACGTATTGTGGGAAAGTGAGAGGAAAATTCGACGGCTTGTGGGGAAGAAACTGAGGGAAGGATGTTAGAACAAAAAGGAGTAAAGAAGGTATTATATATATAAAAGGAAAAAGGAAAACAAGGTGAAGAAGTTGAGGAAAAAAGAGAAAGCAAATTTTTGAAAGAAAAAAATATCATTAGGAAATTTTTAAAAGGCAGAGAAAATGAGAGGATTTTTTTTTTATAAGAAATAAATTAAAAAAGAGGAAACACTAATTTCACAAAACAAGAGCCGATATAATGATCTTACAAAAAGAAAGGAATAGGAGAAGGACCGAACAAAAGCTATAAGGAAAAATGAAAATTAATGCTGTTTTTTTTTTTTTCACATTAAAATAAACTCCTAAGCACAAATTTACTCAAAACACACAATAATCTAAACCAAGACAATATTCAAAAATCATAGAAGGAAAATTAAATGAGAACAAAGAAAACTAAAGAAAAATATCTATAAGAAACTGGAAAAACAAAGCACAAGGAAAATATGTTGA
This sequence comes from Penaeus japonicus, assembly GCF_977035675.1. NCBI lineage: Eukaryota > Metazoa > Arthropoda > Malacostraca > Decapoda > Penaeidae > Penaeus > Penaeus japonicus. Next base: position 15,110,893 of record NW_028234444.1, on the reverse strand, counting down.
GAATGAAGAATAAAAAAATTACCATAAACCAGACCAGCAGAACAAGAAAACTTCATTTCGAACAAAGAAACAGATACAGTAAATTCGATAATGTGAAAAAGATATTCGACCAAAGAAAAGAAACTTCATAAATATAAAACACATATATTTCTTTATACTCTCTGGTGGAGCGAAATTCCATATACAACCAAAACAAAGACATCTTTTATTTCCAAAATAACAAAATCACTCCATAGACTCAAATAACAATATAACCGAAGGAAGAGCTAGTAGAACAAATGATCACATGATCAAGATGGACATAACAATTCCAAAGAAAAAAATTAGGATGTAGAGTTAAAATAGAACAGTTCCCCCTCAGTGACAAAGAAAACGACTCAGATGCTCACGGTAGAAGTAGGTCAGTAGGTACATGAACCAAAGAAAAAAATTACATTCGAGATCTTTGGGAAAAAAAGGAGGGGGAGGGGGAGAGGAGGGACAGAGAGATAGAGGGAGAGGGGAAGAGAGAGAGAGGTGGAGATTGGTTGAAAGAGAAAAAACGAGAATAGAGAGAGGGTGAAAAGGGAGAGGGAAGGGAAAACAGAGAGGAGGGAGGACGAGAGAGGGAGAGATTAGCGGACCACAGGGTCAATAGAGTAAGCGCGAGCAAGAGCGACGAGG
>NW_028234444.1:15071842-15076842 GCF_977035675.1 Penaeus japonicus | reverse complement strand
CGTCACAAAAAGCCCGCGAAATGCATCACCACCATTATTGGAACACCTTTTTTTTTCTTATTCTATTTCTTCTTTTAAAAAACTCTCGAGATCCAATGGTCTTTTCAAGTGACATTTATTGTAGTTTTTATATCGTTTGTGTGATGTGTTTTCCTTAAAGGGAGTTCTGTTTTTCCTTATTTTTTGTTCAAACAGGAAAATTAATTGTTGTTGCCAATGGTCGGTGACTGATTTGTTTTGTTAGAGCTGGAGTTTGGATTTTTTTTTTTTTCTTATTTTTCTTATTTTTATTTTTCTTCTTTTTTTTCTCTCTCTCTTTTGCGGTCAAGAGGACAAAAAAGCCGTGGGTTTTAGGAAATACCAGGCTTTTATTGGAAAATAGATATTCGTTGTGTTATTTTTTTTGAAATCATCTCAATTTTCACAGATACGAAAAGTTCACGCACACCATTCACAAGTTCCTTCATCTCTTTTATCACTCATAACTACTTCAACTCACAACCTATCATCCAGAAGCAAGTGCGTTCGGTTTCAAAACGAAAATTGATTTCAAAAGCAATTTTTTTTTTTTTTTCCTTTTTTTTCTCTCCTCCCTCTTTTTCTCTTTCTTCCCTTTTTTTTTTTTTTTTTTTTCCTTTACTCTCTCACTTTGATAAATCTATTTATATATGTATTTGATTAATCTAAACCATCCATACATAAATCAAAATAATTTCTATTTCCTACCGCTATTTCTAACCAGAGTGATTACCAACTGTCACAAGGAACAGAATTCTGAGCATATCCACATTGTGTTGGTACAATAGGAAAGTACCTGGCAACTACAATACTGCAATACTAGACAGAATAGCAGGTAAACAACCCCTCCAACCCCGTATTTGTCATAGAAGGGTCTCACATACCATAGTTCTACTAGTTCTAGAGTTCCTATCAATACAGTGACATATAATACGCAATTCTAAGACACCGTATACTTCCCTATAGTTATACGGCTCCCCTAGAGGTTGTGGCCAGCAAGCAGAAATCAGCACCACACTAAAAAACACTTTTTTTCTACAGTACTACAACAATCCTTAAACCATTTAACTAATACATCACACAATCATACCACCAAAGCCCATCATAAAATTACAACACTACATACAGTCCCACATGATATCATACTACCACAATACCACAGCGCAATACTACCACTATACCACCGCACAATACTACCACAATACCACACTACCAAACAACCGCACTACCCACAATATCAAACAACCACAATATCAAACAACCACACTACCCACAATACCACACTACCAAACAACCACACTACCCAACAACCACACTACCAGACAACCACACTACCAAACAACCACAATACCAGACAACCACACTACCAAACAACCACAATACCAGACAACCACACTACCCAACAACCACAATACCAGACAACCAACAACACAAATACCAGCAACCAACCAATACCACAACCACATACCCACATTTACCACCCACTATCAAACAACCACAATACCAGACAACCACACTACCCACAATACCACACTACCAAACAACCACAATACCAGACAACCACACTACCCACAATACCAAACAACCACACTATCAAACAACCACAATACCAGACAACCACATTACCCACAATACCACACTACCAAACAACCACACTACCCAACAACCACAATACCAGACAACCACACTACCCAACAACCACAATACCAGACAACCACAATACCAGACAACCACACTACCCACAATACCACACTACCAAACAACCACAATACCAGACAACCACACTACCCACAATACCAAACAACCACACTATCAAACAACCACAATACCAGACAACCACAATACCCACAATACCACACTATCAAACAACCACACTACCCAACAACCACACTACCAGACAACCACACTACCCAACAACCACAATACCAGACAACCACACTACCAGACAACCACACTACCCAACAACCACAATACCAGACAACCACACTACCCAACAACCACAATACCAGACAACCACAATACCCACAATACCAAACAACCACACTACCCACAATACCACACTACCAAACAACCACAGCTTCACGCAGAGAGAAGCGATATGTTAGCATTGGGAGCCTCAGCTGGGCTCTATCAAGGGTACTGATTGTCGCTCGATCAGCCGAGGTGCCAGCATGTGAGACCAAAAGGATTTAGAGGGGGGGAAGGGCGGGGGGGAAGGTAGTGGGGGCGGGGTGATGGGGGTAGGGAGGGGGGAAGGTAGTGGGGGCGGGGTGATAGGGGTAGGAAGGGAGGGTGTTGGTGTGTGTTGGGTGTGTGTGTGGGGGGGTTGAGATGGTGTTTTTTGGAAGGATGGGGCTGTGTGTGGGGGGAGGGGGTCAGTCTGTTTGTGTGAGTGGGGGTATATTGGGTATGAATGGGTGTAGGTGTTGGTATTTGTCTGTGAGTATGAGTAAGTGGGTGAGTGTGTGTGTGCATTATTATTATCATTATCATTTTTCTCTTTATTATTATCATCATCTTCATAATCATCATCATTACTATTAATGTCAGTATTATCATTGTCATTATCATCATCATCATCATCATTATCAGCCGATGTATATACCACGTAACAGGAATCAAAGGAAAGAGAAGAGACAAAAACAAAAACAAAAACAAAAGTAGAAGCATATTAAATATTGCTTGCGTCTCGAAAGCAAAAGACAAGTCAAGAACATTGAGGTTCAAGTTGCAAGATAAGAAAAACAAAGGATGCATGGATGTTTGTGTGAGTTTGTGCATGTTTGTTTATGTATGTAGATTGTTTGTGTGTGTGTGTGTGTGTGGTGGCTATATTCGGGTATAGGTGTGGGTGTTGTGTGTATGTTTATGTGCGTTATGTTAGCAATTTTTAGGGATTATATATATATGTGTATATTTAATATATATAATATATTATATATATATAAAATAATAATATATATATATTATATATATATATATGTATGTATATATTACATAGTAACTATATACATACATATATCTATATATTTATATATTAGTCTATATATATATATTATAATATATATAGATATGTATGTTTAAATATACATATGTATATATATACATATATATATATATATATATATACTATTATAATATATCTATAATATATATATATAATATATGTGTATGTTATATATAACAAGATATATATATATATATATATATATATATATCTTTATATAAAAATCAAAATATGTATGTATAATATATACATATGTATATATAAACTACATATATATCTATATATAAATATATATCTATATATATATATATATATATACATTATAAGTATAATTATATGCATTTTTATTTTCATTCTACTTTTTGTTTTACGAGTGATAAACCAAATATGAGCGAAATAAATGGACATTCCGAAGTGTTTAAAAGTCTGTGGCAATTGGTAAAATATTGAGGTTGATAATATTCCAGTCTTTGATGTAGTTATTGCTTTTGTGTTTGGTATGTTGTTTTTTTATGAATGGCATCATAATATCATATGCATCTTATGTATTGATATATATATATATATATATATATATATATATATATATATATATATATATATATATATATATATATATGTGTGTGTGTGTGTGTGTGTGTGTGTGTGTGTGTGTGTGTGTGATCATAATTACATACATATATACATTTAAGAATGAAATATGCGTTTATACAAATACTAGCACACATACAACATTACTCTTTATACTTAACCCTACAAAATTTAAAAAAGTAGAAAAAAATACAGTGCACACACACTGCAAAAAATATTTAAACCGCGCAGACCTTCACAAAAAAAAATAAATAAATAAAAAAAAATAAAAACTCACGCTTTAACACACACATTGAAACATTCAACCAAACATCGACCAATCATGCAAGCAATCAAGCTATAAACACCAAAAATTGAATTTATTTACGAGAAATCCATTCTCAAAAAAAAAAAAATCGTGATTTTACGGAGAGAAATATAGAGAGAGAAACAAATGGAATTCCGCATTCCGATACGAAGCAAAAAGAAAATAATAAAAATGTAAAAAAAAAAAAAAAAAAAAAAAAAAAACACTGTAACAAGATATACTGAGTGTGTACCGTAATAGCACTCCTATGTAAATGTAAATGTACAGAGTGCATGTATTGCTGTTGTAAATGATTACGCTTTAGGCTACAGTACTGACAGGAAGGAGAGGGGAGAGGACAAGAAAGAGGGAGGGAAAGAGAGATAGGGAAGGGGAATAGAGAGAGAGGGGGGTGAGAAAGAGAAAGAAAGAGAGGGGAGGACAAGAAAGAGATATAGGGAGGAGAATAGAGAGAGAGAGGGGAGGGGTGAGGAAGAGAGAAAGAAAGAGAGGACAAGAAAGAGGGAGAGAAAGAGGGATATCAAAGGAAATAGAGAGAGAGGGGGGGATGAGGTAGAGAAAGAAAGAGAGGGGAGGAGGAGGGAGAGAGAGAGTGTGTGTGTGTGTGACGGAAAAAGAGAGAGAGAGAGAGAAAGAAAGAGAAAGAGAGAGAGATAGAGAGAGAGAGAGGGGGGGGGAGGGAGGGAGAGAGAGATAGAAAGAAAGAAAAAGAGAGAGAGAGAGAGAGAGAGAGAGAGAGAAAGGCAGAGAAAGAAAGAGAAAGCGAAATGCGTCTACCCTAGTGGAGATTCCAAGCACCAAATGAAGCGGTGATCGTCCCAAAAGCAACCCAGATAGCTTTCGAACTTAACAATACCGAAGCTTAAGGAGGACAATTATGTGGTGCTCTCTAGAAACCTAAAATATTTTGATTCTATTATTTTAATATTATTTATTTATTTATTTTTTTATTTATTTTTTCCTATCCTTATTAATTGTATAATTGCATCTGTGTGTGTATGTGTTTGAGTTTGTGTGTGTGTGTAATAATTGTCATCTTATACTTTCATTTTATCATCATTATGTCATAATCATCTT
>NW_028234444.1:15069294-15071742 GCF_977035675.1 Penaeus japonicus | reverse complement strand
ATTGTAGGATGGTTCGATGACTGGCCGAGCACTATGCAAACTGAGTTGGCAGGAATACACATAGCCACAGACTTTTTGTTAACTCATGCTCAGGAGTAATTTTCTGTGACTCGTAGAGTGCTCTCCTAGGCTCGAACACTCTAGATAAAGGTGTTGGAAAAAGAACTAACCGTAAAATGATAAAGAATAAATGTACATCCGGCGCCAAGGAAGGGGACATGTTATTACATTTTTGTGTGGATACCGATTCGCTGTTGGAATCCGCTAAACATGATCATGCTGAATCGCTTAAGCTAGGCAGGATGTAGATAAGCAAAATTGTGGTTTATAGACTTTGGCATACCTTCTTGCTAAGGATTTCAAACAGATAATTAAGAACCACCAATAGGGAGGACTTGATGGAGCTAACAAACTCTCAAAGACCTGAAAGCTGTAAGCATAAACATTTTGACCAGTTTTCGGAGGGGAGAGATTCATTTAATAGGTTCATACAAGACAAGGACCAAGGACAATGTGATATTGTGGACTGCCAAGAATATAGACTTGGATACATACATATTTAATTTGGCAGGGTCCGTTCAGCAATGCGATGTAAGTAAGAAACTAAAATGCATACTTTACAACGAAGAGTATAAAACGAACACTGAACATTACATTCCAGAGTGCCACTAATGATACAACATTTTCAGGCCACCCACCTAGCATGAGGTATGCAGAGTTAATGTAGTTATTTCATAACATCAACTGTGCTATATGTACTTAATTCTAAAAAACCTCCGAAATTCGGTAATATGATACCCTATTCCACACAATTTAATCAAATGTCTGTTTCAACAGTTGATATACTATAGAATATAATAATGTTCCCTTACCTTAAATTTTGTAATACAATTGTTAGTAAAAAAAAAACAAAAACCAATTGGGGTCCCCAACCCAAGATTTGAACTTTTAAACATAAATGTATCAAAGTTTGCCCATGCCTGTGCAGTTAGCCAGGGTGGTAAATAAAGATCTAAACTAAAACTAAACTAACGTTTAGCAATGAAAGATTTGTTTTTTTACAGAAATTGATTCAGTCAGTCAATTCTTAATCGATGAAGTCTGTCTTCGATTCAGAAATATACCGGAAAAATACTTACTTTGATTTGTAATTATGAATGATTTGTTATTGATACTGCAATAATGATTATACTATTGTTGATGTTATCGTAATCACATTATTATCATGATCGTCGCTATTATCCTCATGAATATCTTTAGTGTCTTGTTGATAATATTATGATTATCAAAATTATCATCATCATTATTGTCATTGTAATTTTTATCATTATCACTATTTTTATTCTTATCATCATCATTATAATTGTTATATTTATCACTATTATCATCATTATCATTATCACACTATGCCATGCGTGTAGCATATCAATGCATAATATATTTGCATATACCCATGTATAAAATTAAAAATCTACAATGAATATACTCTGAAATTGGAGATCCATGAAAACATAAATACGAAAATCCTTTATTACTGCCAGAGAAAATCAGTAATTACTGCAATAATGAACTTAACGCCTCTATCAAGCGTTGGATTAGACTCCCAATAACATAACGTTACGATCATCCAACAAATTATAATGTTGTAAGTCACGGGATTGAAGTATCAAGTACCATCATAAAGTGAATCACATAATCATAATCATAATCATATCATCATAATCACATAATCATAATCACATAATCATAATCATAATCATAATCATATCATCATAATCATAATCATATAATCATAATCATAATTATATAATCATTTAATCATAATCATAATCATATAATCATAATCACATAATCATAATCATATAATCATAATCATAATCATAATCATATCATCATAATCATAATCATATAATCATAATCATAATTATATAATCATTTAATCATAATCATAATCATATAATCATAATCACATAATCATAATCATATAATCATAATCATAATCATAATCACATAATCATGATCACATAAGCATAATCACATAAGCATAATCACATAATCATAAATCCATAATCATAATCACATAATCATAATCATGATCATATCATCATAATCCTATAATCATATAATCGTAAAGTAAAGATGTAAAGTGATTTTAGTATCGAAATCGAGAAGAAAATAACAATGGCGTTTATAAGATTGATTAGCTTTAATAATGACGATTGCAAATATGCTTATAATCATAGATAGTTAGGTGGGTAGAGGAATAGATAGATAGATAGATGGATGGATATGAAATATAGATATAAAAAGATAGATTGATATATAAAGGGATATAGTCAGATAGATAGAGAGGGGTGTGTGTGGTGGTGGTAGTGGTGGAGGGGGGGGGGGCGTGTGTATGTGTGTGTGTGTGTGTGTGTGTGTGTGTGTGCTTGTGAGTGTTTGTGA
>NW_028234444.1:15054294-15061794 GCF_977035675.1 Penaeus japonicus | reverse complement strand
GTTTTTTTTTTTCAAAATGAAAGAGCGCGCCTTTTATGAGTGTTTTATACCCGTTAGCGAATGCCGTGCTGAAGCCGGAGTGAAGGGCGAGTGATAGTGACCGTGAGAAAAGGGTGTGGCTGGAATGCGAGTATGTGTGTGAGAGAGAGAGAGAGAGAGAGGCAGAGAGACACAGGGTACGGTAAAAGCATAACATTACACAGATTAGGACATCACGTGTTGGTACGCTTCCGAAAGTGTTTCCCGTCATGCACCGCCGGCGCCTGTGCATTACCGGTTCGGCCTTCGTGCTTGTTAGGAAATTGGTGCTTTTAGTTGATGGTGAACAATATGAACTTATACATACACACACACACACACACACACACACACACACACACACACACACACACACACATACACACACACACACACACAGAAAGAGAGAGATATATACATACATACATACGTAAATACATACATATGTAAATACATACATACATACGTAAATACATACATACATACATACATACATATGAATAAATATACATAAATGAGTGTGAATATCTAAATGGTAGACCTGAGATGTATGTGTGTCATTACATAATCTTTTATTTCAAAAGCGAGTTAGGCTTTGACTCTGCGTTAGCCTCTTCCTGGGCGGGTCACGAAACGGGCGCTGAACACGGCAGTTGTGTGTTTGGTTGCTTGTGTGCGTGTGTGTGTTTGTGTGTATGTGTGTGGAGGGGGGGAGGCAGGGCTATATGTGTGTGTCGGGGGAGGTGGGTACGTGTATGTGTGTGTGTGTGGGATGGGGGTGGTGTGTGTGTGTGTATGTGTGTGGAGGGGGGGAGGCAGGGCTATATGTGTGTGTCGGGGGAGGTGGGTACGTGTATGTGTGTGTGTGTGGGATGGGGGTGGTGTGTGTGTGTGTATGTGTGTGTGTGTGTGTGTTAAGAGATGTACACCAAGGAATGACCTTCCAAAAGATCAACTCCACATTCCGCTCAAAGAAAAATGTCAAGAATTTCCTAAAGCTCTGATCGCCATCTTGTTATCTTCTTTCTGCCATAATCTGCAAAGAAAAATAATCTGCTCTATATTTCATCGTCAGCCGCACTCCCCCCCACCCCTCCCCTCCCCTCCCCTCCTCCTCTCACACACACACGTGCCTTGCTGTTATCTCTTTTCTTCTGGTATTTTCTGTAGTTTTCTTTTACTTTTTTTCTCTCTTGTTTTGTCTTTCTCTCTCGTTCTCTCGTTCTGTTTTTCTCTCTCGCTCTCTCTCTCTCTTTCTCTTTCTTTTCCTCATTCTTTCATTCTCTCTTTTTCTCTCTCCTTTTCCCTCCCTTCCTCTCCTCCTCCTTCCCTCTTTCCCTCCCTCCCACCTTTCTGCCCTCCTTCCCTCTCTCCCTCGTTCCTCCCTTCTCCACTCCCCCTCCCTCCTTCTTTACCTCCTTCCTTCCCTCTCTCTCTCCTCCCTTCCTTCCTCCCTCCTCCCACCCTTCCTTCCTTCCTCCCTCCCCCCTCCTCCCTTCCTTCCTTCCTCCCTCCCCCCCTACTTCCCTTCCTTCCCTCTCTCTCCCTCCCTCCCTCCCTCCCCCTATCCACCCCCCCTCCTTCCTTCCTTCCCTCCCTCCTTCCTCCCTCCCCCCTCCCTTCTCCCTCCCTCCCCCCTCCCCCTCTCCCTCTCCCTCCCTCCCTTCTCCCTCCCTCCCCCCCTCCCCCTCCCTCCCTCCCTTCTCCTTCCCTCCCCCTCTCCCTCCCTCCCTTCTCCCTCCCCCTCCCTTCTCTCTCTCTCTCTCTCTCTCCAACCTCATAACAATTTCAGATTTAATTGGTCTTGGTCTAATGAAATGATTACGTCCCAGGGGAGGTGATTATAAATGATTTGATGTGATCTTGGGGTTCAACACACTTCGTTATCGGGTTCAAGTTGCTTGGGGTTCAATGGGAATGGGCGTTTGTTGCTTGGTTTCGTTGGGTTTCTCTGACTGTTGGTCTGTCTATTTTTTTTTCTCTCTCTCTTTCTATTTTCATATGTATATATATATATATATATATATATATATATATATATATATATATATATATATATATATATATACAATAATAAATATGTATATGTATGTGTGTGTGTGTGTGTTTGTGTGAATATATATTCTCGTTCTCTCTCTCTCTCTCTCTCTCTCTCTCTCTCTCTCTCTCTCTCTCTCTCTCTCTCTCTCTCTCTCTCTCTCTCTCTCTCTCTCTCTCTCTCTTTCTCTCTCTTTCACATCCACCGGGAAATAAATGACATATACGTTAATTGATACGAAAACTGAAATGTGTTTCTCTTTCCCTCAAATATTGAACTACAGTATAGCAAAGTGTATTCATTCTATCAAAAGGATAACTCACCCTAACGCATTTCAATTTAGTCATATATAATAACTATTCAGTCTAACATAAGAGCTGCTCAGTCTAGCATAATTGCTGTTCATTCTATGATGATAATTGTTCAGTCTAAAAAAAATAACATTTCGGTGTAACAAAATATTTTTCAGTCTAACGAAATAATGATTGAGGTAAACAAAATAACAATGTAGAGTGATAAGATAACATTCCAGTCTAAAAGAACATCGTATACACGCTCCCCCTATCTATTTTTTTCCTACTAGCTAGTCGATTAACGGGGCACAATTTAACACAAAATCACAAAAAAATAATGCATGATGGATCTAACACAATCTAACAAAGTCTAGCACGGTTTCCTATCCTCCTTTCGTGATAAATCTAACATGATCTATAGTCTGGCCCAATCCAATTTTAACACATTTAAACAGACTTTCCGTTTCTCCCTATCTATAACACAATTGAACACAAAATTAACAGACTCGACAACCCTCACTGTAACCCTGACAATATGTATTAAATATGACACTATCTAAAAAATTAATACTCTTTAACATACTTTTATACAGTCTGACATACCTGAACACAATGTAATATACTCGAACACACTGGGACAAATTTTCATCCTATCTGACTAACTCTAACAGAAATTAACCATTTTCAGACCTCACGCACTAAAACGCAACCAAACATACATACCATTGCACAAAGCCACTTTTTCCAACGCTCACAGCGCATTTGGACACACTCGAACACACACCCAACACTCTAGTTCAATCAAACACAACCTAACACACTGTAACGCCTTCAGATACGTTCACACGTATTCAAAGCCAATTTAACACACTCCAACGCATTCCAAAACCTTAGTAATACACCCTAACACCGAATGCACTCTTCCCCCCTCCTCTATCACCCCCGCCCACTCACCCCCCTTCTCCTCCATCCCCGCCCACTCACCCTCCTTCTCTAACACCCCCGCCCACTGTCTCCCCCTTAACACCCCCGCCTACTGACCGCCCCTTAACACCCCCACCCACTGACCGCCTTTCTCTACCACCCCCGCCTACAGACCCCCTCTCCTCCTGCCCCACCCACTGACCGCCCCCTACCACCCCCGCCCATTGACCGCCCCTTACCACCCCCACCCACTGACCTCCCCTTAACACCCCTTTGCCCACTGACCGCCTCTCCTCCTGCTTTCCTCCTCCCACCTACTGACCGCCCTTTAACACCCCCACCCCCTGCCCCCCCACCACCCCTGCCCACTGACCGCCCCTTAACTACCCCGCCCACTGACCCCCTCTCCTCCCGCCCTCCAGCTGGTGAGCTTCGCGCAGACGGTGATCTTCTCGTGGGTGTTGGTGGAGACGTACCAGTCGTACCGGACGTCGCTGGGCTCGGAGTCGTACCCTTCGAACTCGTCGATGGTGGAGTCGTCGTCGTACACCTTCAACAAGCGTCGTTGTCCCGTGGGCTTCCAGACGATCCCGCTGCGCCCGTCCAACGCCAGCGCCCCCGACTACGACGACGGCGGCGGCGGCGGCGGCGGCGACGGGGACGAGGGCGCCGACGGAGGCAACATGACCGACAGCGTGGTCGTGGCTTTCGTCGAGGCGGGGAGCACGACTGCGCCTCCCTCGGCCGAGCTGGAGCTCCTGGTGGACGAAGGAGGCGACGAAGGGGCCGTGTCGCTCGCCGGGGACGCGGAGGGGGAGGGGGAGGGGGACGCCTTCACGCTCGCCCTCTCGTCGTCCTTCGCGCCCCCAATGATGCCCGCCAATGCCTCGGCGCTCAAGGCCAACCTGACGCGCTCGAGGGCGAGGAGCGAGTGCGCGGCGCCAGGTGGGTGCTGGGGGAGGGGAAGAGGGGAAGGGAAGGGAAGGGAGGGGAGGAGCGGTATGGGGGAGGGGCAGGGGCAGGGGCAGGGGCAGGGAGGGGGAAAGGGGAAGGGGCAGGGAGGGGGAAAGGATAAAGGAGAAGGAGGGACATGATGGGGAAAGGAGAAGGGAGAGGAGGGAGGGGAGGAAGGAGGAAAGGGAAAGGGGGAGGATGGAGGGGAGGAAGGGGGAAAGGGGAAGGGAGAAGAAGTGGCATGAGGGGGAGGAAGGAGGGAGGGGGTAAGGGGAAGGGGGAGGAGGGTGATGGTGGGTACGAGAAGGAATGACAATAATAGTAATAGTAATAATGATAGTGAGGATAATAATGATAGTAGTAATGATAGCAATGATAATTATAATAACAATAATAAGGTTTTGATAGTAGTAATGATAATGATAGTTATAGTGAGAATAATAACAAAAATAATAGTAACAGCGGTAGTAGTAATGACGATAGTAATAACTGTAATGTAATGATAATAAGAGTAATAGCAGTAATGATAGCATAGATAAATATAATAAAACAGTAAAATTATAATTGAAGTCTATACTAATAGTAATGATGATAATCATAATAATCATAACACCAATAATAATCATGATAAAAATAACTTAAATTATAATAGCAATATCAATGGTAATCTAATTAATCATTATGTGTGAGGTAGTGATAGGAATAATGATAATGTTAAATAATGATAATCTTGATGATGATGATAATGATAATAACCTTTGAAAATTCTCTTATCACCCCCTCCCCCCCCTCTCTTTTTCCTTTAATTTATTTATTTTATTTATTTATTTTTTTTTTTTTCATTTCGCGAGTTCACGTTGCTGTATGATCTGATATTCTTATTAAATTATATAATCTAATTAACTCCTGCATTAATGAATTGGAATTAGTAATTAATTGATTTCATCTGATTAAGAAAAAAACATTTTAATTACTTTGAAATTGGATGTAGTGTTATTTGTATATGTTTTGTATTATGGATTTTTTTTCATGCTCCATAATGTTAATTATTTTTAATCAGAAGTATTAAGGTTTTCGAAATTTTTAATTGAAAACATCAACAAAAGAGTTATAATCTCAAATAAACGATGAATTTTTAAATTCTAAGAAAAATGAAAAAAAATGAAATAAATGTTGAAAATGTTAACATATATCAGAAAGGAATCTAAACCTCTGGAAAGCTTGATATAAATGAAAAATAAAATGATAATTCAAAGTTGAAATTCTGAGTTAGAGATATTCTAAATCTTCTGTAAACGTGTCTATATTAATTATCATAATGATAAACATAATTATGATTATTAGGATTAGAATAAAAAGTATTTAATCCTTTTATAATCGTAAGTGTATTAACGAAAAAATAATAATATCTTAAGATTAACATCACAAAAGAAAATGTTTATATCCTCCTGATGCCTAAGGATATTTATAATAAATAATAACAGTTCGCCGTTGAAATCATGCATAAAAGCCATACGTCCTTCAGAAAACTGTAGGATATCTATGAAAAAAAAATTATAACAATTTACAGTTGAAATCATGAATATATATTTTTATTCTATATCCTTCTAAAAATGTGAGGATGTAGATGCACAGGTAGCGTGCACAGTTGCAATAATATAACCTGATTATTGAATAATAAGGTTTGCCAGAACCACGAGAAATTTATCTTTGTTTACAGCATGTGTACAGCTGATGCCATATGCTGGACTTTCCTGTTGTATTTTCACTACAATACTGTATTCATGTCTCGATTTTATTATTTTTCATTTGCTGTATCGATTTTGTTTGTTTATTTTAATATGATTGTAGGTCATTCATTTTTGTTTATTTTCTTGTATTTGTTTTCTTAGTGTTTTCGCTTATTCTAGCCTCTTAATCCAGTATCACTAACCTATTTACCTTCTTTATCTTCCTTCTGTTTTCATCTACTTTCTACCCAACTTTTAATCTATCCTTTCCTACTGTGTCTATCCCCTTCTACATTCTAGGAACTCTTTAATCTGCTATCTACTTCTACCTTCGTGTCTACTTGCTACTGACCTTCTAATCTACTCTCTCTTATCTGCTACTCTCATTATCTACCTTTTACCCACCTCTTTTCAGTATCTACTCTATGCCCACTTTTTAATCTATTATCTACTTTCACCATTTACTCTCTACCTACCCTTTACTCTATTGTCCGCTTTCTACCCACCTTATAATCTACCATCTACTTCGCCCATTATTTCGCACCTTCACCTTATAATTTACCATCTACTTCGCCCATTATCTCCCACCTTCACCCACTTATAATCTACCATCTACTTCGCCCATTATTTCGCGCCTTCACCTACTTATAATCTACCATCTACTTCGCCCATTATTTCGCGCCTTCACCTACTTATTTTCTACCATCTACTTCGCCCATTATCTCCCACCTTCACCTACTTATAATCTACCATCTACTTCGCCCATTATCTCCCACCTTCACCTACTTATAATCTACCATCTACTTCGCCCATTATCTCCCACCTTCACCTTCTTCGCCCATTATCTCCCACCTTCACCTTCTTCGCCCATTATCTCCCACCTTCACCTACTTCGCCCATTATCTCCCACCTTCACCTACTTATAATCTACCATCTATTCTACCATTATTTCGCGCCTTCACCTACTTATTTTCTACCATCTACTTCGCCCATTATCTCCCACCTTCACCTACCGACAGGCCAGGGCGTGCTATGGGCGTTGGTCGTGGCTTCAGGTATCTACATGGTCGTCGGAGGAATCCTTATTGTGGCGATCCTGTGGGTAAGGACTTCGATGTCGATTTTGTTTACTTTGATGTCGGTGATGAGTGGAGTTTGTTGTTGTTGTTGTTGTTGATGGTGGGGATGGTTAGGGTTTATAGTATTGATGGTGATGGGGAGGATGATAATGGTGATGATGATTATGATGATAATGATGATAATCAAAATGGTGATAGTAATGATAATGATAGCAATGTTAATAACGATAGTGATAATGATAATAACAACAATGATAATAATAATGATAATAACAAAGATAATCAGAATAGCAGTAGGAGTAACATTATTGATAATGATAATGACTGTAGTAATGCTAATAATAATAATGATAAAAATGATAATAGTGATATTTAAGATAACAACAATAATAGTAGTAATGATACTAATAACAGTGATAATGAAAACAATAGTAATAATACTACTAATAATAAGGATAATATAA
>NW_028234444.1:15036794-15044294 GCF_977035675.1 Penaeus japonicus | reverse complement strand
GGATGTTCTGCCAATCCTATCTCTCACTCTTCCCTATTCAGCAAGACTCTCTCTCTCTCTCTCTCTCTCTCTCTCTCTCTCTCTCTCTCTCTCTCTCTCTCTCTCTCTCTCTCTCTCTCTCTCATTCTCTCTCATCCACCTCAACAAACTCTTGGAGGCTGAACAGACTTCTCCCATTAGACACCTCAATGGCTTCTTCGAGACGATACACCTTCTTGTCATTCTGTAAGTACGTTGTCTTGCGAGGGGGAGGGGGGTGGTAGAGGGAGGTGGAGGGGTTATGGGGGGAGGGGGGGGGGGGGGGGGGGGGGGGGGGGGGGAGGGGGGGGGGGGGAGGGGAGGTGGAGGGGTTATGGGGGGAGGGGAGGGGGTAGAGGGAAGTGGGGAGGGAGTAGAGGAAGGTGGGGAGGGGGTAAAAGGAGGTGGGGAGGGGGTAGAGAGAGGTGGGGAGGGGGTAGAGGGAGGTGGGGAGGGGGTAGAAGGAGGTGGAGGGGTTATGGGGGAAAGGGAGGGCGTAGAGGGAGATGAGGAGGGGGTAGAGGAAGGTGGGGAGGGGGTAGAGGAAGGTGGGGGGGTTATGGGAGAAGGGAGGGGGTAGAGGGAGGCGGAGGGGTTATGGGGGAAAGGGAGGGGGAAGGGGGAGGAGGAGATGGGAAGGGAGGGGATAGAGGCAGGTGGAAGGGTTATGGGGGGGGAAGGGAGGAGATAAAGGGAAGTGGAGAGGTTATGGGGGAAAGGGGAAGGAGGAGATGGGAAGGGAGGGGGTAGAGGAAGGTGGAGGAGTTATGGCGGGGAAGGGAGGAGACAAAATGGCCTATGCTCTGATAATGGTTGCCGTGCGATGGTGAACGGGGCGGCAGGGGAGTTCCACTTCGTGTGACGCGTGCGATTATGGGAACATGGTCTCGCTAGGGCGTGGGAGAATCGTATGCGTCTACGGGCCGTAGCACTCTTTCGGGAATTGCCAGTTTACTCGGTCGTTTGCCGTAACATTGTTCCTTTCTGTGTCCCTCCTGCGTCGGCGCTCTTCCTTTCTTTTTACCTGTCGGATTCGCGTGAACATTTTTCCCTGTTCTTTGATCCGGTGCTTCTTCTATTTTCCTTATCACTCTTTGCGGACGTACATATTTACTCGTGCTTATGCGTGTAACAACCTTTGTTTCAGTTTCTTGCTTCTTCTTCTCCCTGTTTCCTCTTCAAACTTTCCTACTTTCTGTGAACTCGGGGCGGTGTTCGGGCGGGCCCGTTCGCCCGGCACTCTCCGTGGGCCCGGCGTTCGGCGTCGCCCAGCAGCGTTCCAGACGTTCCCGGTGCGGCTACGTTCCTCCCGCCTTCGCCTGTTACCGTGCGCCGGCAGGTCTTGTGCTATGTCTCCTTCCGCCCCACCACTCTCATGTCGGCGTGTCCCGGCGCCCTCCGGTTCGTGGCGTTCTCCGTACCCCTCCCACCCGCAGGCGGTCCGGGGCCGAGTCCTCTCCTCCTAGTCCTACAGCCGTGCTACCCCCCCACTCCCCCCTCCCCCTACACTCCCCTGCAGACACTCAGGTGAGCACTACCTCCTTTGTTTGGCTGCCTTAAGCTTCATTTTACGCCTAATTGACATGCCTGTGTTCTCGCCGCCGCCTCCTCCTCCTCTTCCTCCTCCTCTTCCTCCTCTTCCTCCTCCTCTTCTTCCTCTTCCTCCTCCTCCTCCTCTTCCCCCTCCTCCTCCTCTTCCTCCTCCTCCTCCTTCTCTTCCTCCTCCTCCTCCTCCTCTTCCTCCTCTTCCTCCTCCTCCTCTTCCTCCTCCTGCTCCTCCTGCTCCTCCTCCTCCTCCTCCTCCTCCTCCTCCTCCTCCTCCTCCTCTTCCTCCTCCTCCTCCTCCTTTTTCCTCCTCCTCCTCCTCCTTTTTCCTCCTCCTCCTCCTCCTTATTAGAGTTTAGAACGTTATTTATATTATCATATCCGTTTTTCCTGAGCTTTTTCATTTTTATTAACTTTTTCATATGTTATTTAGATTTTTTTATTATTTCACATGCTATTTTAAAGCCCATTTCTGTTTTATTCTACATTTATTTTTAGTGTTAATTTGTCCAGTCTATTTTTGTTTTTATTTACAATTTATGATTTTTTTCGTCTCAACTTTTCATTTTTTTTTCATTCATTTAGTTTGCCTTTTTATAACTTTTTGTATCTTAGAACTAGTTATCATTAATTCCTTGTTTATTTCTTTCACTTACGTTTTATTGTAGTACTTTATTCTATCTTTTTAAATTACATTTCGCGTTTTTTTTTTCTCTCTCTTTTCCTTTGTTATATGCTTTTATTTCTCATTGAGTATTTTATTACCATTTCATAATTTACTCATTCTATTAATCTATCATTTATCAAATCTTATATCTTAATATATTTTCCCTTTGCTTATTTTCTGTCTATTCTAAATTCTATTTATTTCTTATTTATTTATATTCTCTTTCTATATTGTTCTCCCTTCTTCCCTTCGGTTTATCGCTTTGTTTGCTTTATCTCAATAATGTTTATTTTTATCTTTTGCCGATGAATATAAACATTCACGCTCACACTGGATCCATACATGAACTCAAATGGAAATGCACACACACACACACACACACTAATAAACACACACTGATATACAAAACACACACACACGCACGCACAGATACACACACATACACAAACACACTTACACTTACACGCGCACACACACACACACACACTGATACACAAAACACATTCACACACACACACACACACACACACACACACACACACACACACACACACACACACACACACACACACACACACACACACACACACACACACACACACACACACACACACGTGCACACAAATATACAAACGTAAACATAATCATGCACACACACTGCGCATGCTTTGTATCAGTTCATGTTTATGTGCATATAAACATAAACACAACATCTTGCACTCACTGCTTAATATATCATCTTAATCATCTTTGGATTAAGATTTAAGAGGATATTTATTTTAGAGTAATTCTTATGATTTTGGGTCGAATATTATTATATAAGTTTTCGAGAATACGGTAAGATCTCATAATCGTTTTCTGAATTAAGATAAGAATTAAAATTATGGTGAATGTCCCTCTTCTTCTTCTTGTAAGAATTCATTCTCTCTTCCTTTCTTTTTTTTTTCTCTCGCTCTTCCTCCCTTTCTTTCTTTCCCTCTTTCCCTTATTCGCGCTTTTTCATTTTCTCTTCCTTTCTTTCCCTCTCTCTCTCGCCCTCATTCTTTCTCCTTCTTTCTTCCCTCCTTCTCTCTTTTCCTTATTCTCTCCCTCTCTCATTCTCTCTCTTTCTCTCTATTTCTCATTCTCTCTCTCTCTTCCCTATCTTTCTCTCTTCCCTCTCTCCCTCCCTTGTTTCCTTTCTTTCTCTCCATCATTCTTTTCCGTCTCTCTCTCCCTCATTTTCCCACCCTCATTCTCATTCTCCTTCGACGTGCGCCCTTCTCTTGTATCTTTCTCTCTTTCTCTCTTTCTCTCTCTCTCTCTCTCTCTCTCTCTCTCTCTCTCTCTCTCTCTCTATATATATATATATATATATATATATATATATATATATATATATATATATATATATATATATATATATATATATACTATATAACATATATGTATATATATATATATATATATATATATATATATACATATATGTATATAAATGTGTGTATATATATATATATATATATATATATATATATATATATATATATATGTCTAGGTTAGTCTGGTTGATAGATGTTAAAGATAATGAAATAGATGTGAATAAAACTGATAAATTATCTCTCATTCTCCCGCATTACTTTTTTTTCTCTCTCTTTTCATCTTACTTATTTTTATCATGATTTCTCATAGTTCTTTCTCTTTTACTTTCTTTCTCCCTTAATCCCCTTCTCTTTTCTTTTTCTCCCCTCCTCTCCCTTAATATTGTTTCCCTTCTCACTCTCCTCTTTCTTCCCACAATCCCCTTTTTTCCTCTTTCTTTTATCATGGTTATTTTTCTCGTTCTTTCTCTCCTTTTTCCTCCCTTATTCACCCTAATTCTCCTCCCCCTTTCTTTCTTTTCCTCCCTCTCCCTCATCCCATTCCTCTCTCTCTCTCTCTTTTATCATAATTTCTCTTTCTTTTTTTTTCTTCCCTATTCTCCCTCCTCATTTCTTTTTCTTTTCTCCCACTCCCTCATTACCATTGCCTCCCTCACTCTCACTCTTTTCTTTTATCCTTATGCTTTATCTCATTTTATTTCTCCCTCCCCTTTTCCCTCCCCTCTTCCTTCTCCCTGATTACCATTCTCCCTCTCTCTCCTCTTTTCTTTTATCCTTTTAGTTCATCTCATTTTATTTCTTCCTCTCCTTTTCCCTCCCCTCGTCCTTCTCCCTGATAACCATTCTCCCTCTCTCTCCTCTTTTCTTTTATCCTTATAGTACATCTCGTTTTATTTCTCCCTCCCCTTTTCCCTCCCCTCATCCCTCTCCCTCATTACCCTTCTCCCTCTCTCTCCTCTTTTATTTTATCCTTATAGTTCATCTCATTTTATTTCTCCCTCCCATTTTACCTCCCCTTGTCCCTGATAACCATTCTCCCTCTCTCTCACCCTCCTCTTTTATCCTTATCGTTTATCTCATTTTATTTCTCCCTCTCCTTTTCCCTCCCCTCTCACTCCTCTTTTCTTTTATCCTTATAGTTCATCTCATTTTATTTCTCCCTCCCTTTTCCCTCCCCTCGTCCCTCTCCCTGATCACCCTTCTTCCTCTCTCTCACCCTCCTCTTTCTCTCCCTCCCTCCCAGATCCTGCAGGAGGAGCGAGTCGACAAGACAGGTCCCTCGCGAAGACGCTCTAGCCTCGTCATCGTCCGCTCATCGCCCGACTCCCCGACGTCTCAAGAATACATACCACCTACCACCTACATGGTACCGGCGACGAACCACAACAACCTGGCACCCCCACCACCCAACTTCAACCCCGTGCCGAGACATCCTAGTCTGCCACCCCAGCCCACGGCGCGACAGCAGGCCTACCTGGCAGATCGGAGTCGGGACTACCATTGTCATAATAATTTGTAGTTCCACGAGAGGTTTTTTTTTTTCTTTTCTTTTTTTCTTCTTTTGCTTTTGGGATGATTTGGAAGATATTGAAAGGAAAAGAGGAAAGAGATTTTGTGTTTGTGTGTGTGTTTTTTTTTAAGGTTTTGTGGGTGGTTTGTTGACGTTGACGGATTGAAAAGGATGTCAACAAATCGTTTCATTGTTTTGATTTTTTTTCGGTTTCCTCTACTCTTCTTTTATTCTGTTTGCTCCCATTACTTCTCATTTATCTATCTTCTCCTTCTTCTTTTTTTCCCTACATATTTCCCCCTTCTTTATTAAATTCGTTTAACCTCTTCCCTCTCGTGGCGATTTTCCCCAACAAGTGAAACATAATAAGTGACAAGAGATTGAAAAGCCAATCAGCTGATGACGTTGAAAGTGAATCAGCTGATGCTTTGAACAATGAACAGCACACAAACGAAACAAACGAAACAACAAAATGCAAAAGAAAACTAACCAAAAAAACAAACACTAAAAAATGAACGATTTTTTAATCCTTCTTTCTCTTTAAAAAAATGAGGAAGAAATAAAGTTTATAGATAATAGTTTCCAATCCCTTACTGTGAATATGTCTACTGCAGCAACTGCTTTTGGTGATGAACTTTATATATATATATCAACATAAACTTCTCTTTCGTTATCAAAAGAAGTTTGAAAAAGCTGAAAAGGACAAAAAGACAAGGAAAAGCTTCACAAAGACGGTGCAGATTACATACAATTCGCCTTGTGCCTCGAAACAAAAGGTTTATAATCATGCTCACTAATCAAACACATAGAGGTGCTTCGAGTATATATCAATATCAACACGAGAGGTCAGTGCATGCAACAGGAGAGGCTTAATGCATGCAACAGACGAAGCCGACGTCAGAATCATCAGGTGACTGTACCTGAGAATAAATAAAAATCAACAACAACAGCAACAAAAAAAACAACAAGAAAACAAACAAATACAGATCTGATGTTTGTGATCTTAGATAGTGATTTACATATTAGTCCTAAGTGTTTCTGCTGTCTCGCTAAACGCTCTCGCCTTTTTATTTTTATTTTTTTTCTAAATCTCATTTTCGCCTTTTTTGTAAATCGTCGTTCTACGGAAGTCTTTTTGCAGGTGGCTATTTCTCCCAGATAGCCTCAGGGTAAATAATAATAATAATAATAATAATAATAATGAAATGATAGTGATAATGAACTTCTTGACTGAAACATCTCAACTGAAGTGATAGGTTTATTGTCTTCTCTCGCTGAAGACAATACTTTACAATGTGTATTTTGCTCTCTCTTTTTTTTTCTCCATTTTTGGATTCAATTTTCTTTGCACGATTAAGGTAAAGGATCACAACCTACCTGTCACCATTTAGTGCTTAGATTAAGCGTCTTTAGTGATGTTCGCCTTCTATTGAAAGGTATCTAGGAATATTTTATACATCTAGCGATTCATACAAGTTCTTTCTCGAATACTTATCATATCTTTTGAGTGCTGATGATGTATATGTGAATACTTATACACATATGTATAATATATGTATGTATGTATATATGTATATGTATATATATATATATATATATATATATACATATATATTATATATATATATATATATATATATTTATATATATATATATATATATTATATATATATATTAAATAAATATATATATATAAATTTAAAATATATATACGCATATACATGTGTACACAAAAATATCATAATTTCCTTTTAAACCTTTAATTCCAGCATACTTAGAGGAATCCATCTTTTTTTCCTTCCCCCCGAATATTATATAACTCCATATATATATCATTAACAATATCAAGGTTTCGAATCACTCTCACCGGAAGTACTGTGTAGTTGAAGCTGCAATTGCATCGCCCAACCACGTGTCTTACCAATGTTCAAGAAACTAGGTAGTTCTAGAGAAGTTATCTAGGCTGCCCACACTAGCGCTCTTTGGGGCGTCTTCGGAGGAACGGCGAGGCGGACGGTCAGTGAAGGTCAGGAATTTTGGGTTGAGTTTTGGGTTGTCTTTTGGGTTGGGTTTTGGGTTGTTTGGTTAGTTGGTTGGTCGGTTGGTTGATTTTTTTATTTGAGGGATTTTGATTTTTTTCTGATTTTTTTTATGGTTATTGTCTTAAAGTTTTCTTTTCTTTTCTTTTTATCTATTTTCTTTTCTATTTATCTATCTATCTATCTACTTCTTTCTCTCTTCCTCTCTCTCTCAATCCCTCTCTCTCTCTATCTATCTATCTATCTCTTTCTCTCTTAATCTATCTATCTTTCTCTCTCTCTCTCTCTTTCTCTCTATCTATCTTTCTCTCTCTCTCTATCTATCTATCTATTTATCTCTCTCTCTCTCTCTCTCTCTCT
>NW_028234444.1:15026726-15029194 GCF_977035675.1 Penaeus japonicus | reverse complement strand
GAAGTATTAATAATTTTCAGAAATGCTTTTATGTACTTGTGTTACGTCTTATAAGAATTACTCATTTTCAGAAAAAAATATACATATAAATTTTCAATTAGAAAATATCATAAATGATACATCAGAACTTATGCTAAGGAATTTCATACTCTGCAACGCAAAGAATGCGATTGATTTTCAAAGATTTATTGGCGTCTTTATAGATTTAATTAATGTCACGTAAAGTTTCATGTGAAGTGAAGTGAATATTATCACCCCCCCCCCTTAAAAAGAGCCAATTAAAGAGGAATGTTTTCTTTCATGAAGTGAACTTTGATAGAAGAAGGGTCTTTTGACTATATATATATATATATATATATATATATATATATATATATATATATATATAGATATAGATACACATATATATATATATATATATACAAATTATATATATATATAGATATATAAATATTATATATATGTGTGTATGGCTGTGTTTGTGTGTGTGGTTAGTTGTGTGTGTGTGTGTGTGTGAGTATACACATACATACATACATATATATATATATATTATATATATATATATATTATATAATATATATATATATAACTATATATATATATATGTGTGTGTGTGTGTGGTGTGTGTGGTTGTGTGTGTGTTTTGTGTGTGTGTCGTTGTGTGTGTGTGTGTGTACATGTATGTATATATATATATATATTTTTTATATATATATATATATATATATATATATTTGAGTGAAGTGTGTGTGTGTGTGTGTGTGTGTGTGTGTGTGTGTGTGTGTGTGTGTGTGTGTGTGTGTGTGTGTGTGTGTGCAAATTATGTGCATACATACATTCTCGTAGATATGGGTCAGTGAGCAGATGGGTCCGTATGTATGCGCATGTGTGTGTGTGCGTGTGTGTGTGTGTCAATGCACGTGTGTATCTACTTACTTACATAAATACACACACACACACACATAAGAGAACGTGTGTATGCCTCTTCTCGATAACATGACTCGCACGTCTAAAAGTTAATCTTTCCCTCATACATGGAACTTTTCTTTAACATCGTTCCTCAAAGTAATCATCTGAAAGTTTTTTTTGTATAACATATATAATCGGACCTAATAAACCATCATGATATATAACTTAGAAAATTGCTTTTAAATGATAACCAGAAATAGGAAATTAACAAAAAAAAACATCGGTCGAAACGTTTTAAATTTTTTATAATTGTTTCGCCATATGTGAGTGATGGATTGCGTGAAGTTATGCTTGCTATGTTAAAATTTTTGCCATATTAAAATGACGATGATGATCATGAAAAGTATTAATGTTGGTAACAGTAATGATTAATGTGAAAATATTAATCTTGATAATCATAATGATTATGATATTATTATGAACAATAACGGTGATTATAATGATGATAATGAGAGTTGTGATAACAGTAATAATAATGATAGTGATAATGATGATAACAACAATAGCAGTGATAATAATAATGATGATAACGATAACGAAAATGATGACAATAGCAATAATAAAGTTAATGACGATGATAATTATAATCATGATCACAATGATGATGATTATGATGAGAAAGATGACGATAATGATAACAGTGATGATAGTAATGATAATGATAATGATAACAACAATGAGGACAATAATAGCAATGACAATATCAGTAATAATATTAATGATGATAACAATAATGATGGTAACAGTATTAATGATGATAACAATAATGATGGTAACAGTATTAATGATGACAATGAGGATGATAATAATGAAAATAAGAATAATGACAATAATGATAGTAATTTTATATGATGATAATGAATATAATAACAACAATGATTAGAATAATGATGAGGACAATGATAATGATAATGATGATAAAGATTAATTATGATGATATCAATAATGATAACGAGGATAATGATAATAATGATGATGATAATGATGATGATAATAAAGATGATCATAATGATGATGATAATAACAATGGTAATGATGATGATGATGATAGTGATGATAATAATACTAGAAATAATGATGATGATGATGATAATAATACTAGAAATAATGATGATGATGATGATAATGATAATGATAACAATGGAATGGTAATGCGAATAACATTAATGAGGATGATGATGACGACAATACTAATGTTGATAATGATTATAGTGATAGTAGTAATAACAACATCTACGTCTTAACAGTTAGAAAAGTATTAGTAGCAGTAATGATGATTGTAAAAAGAATGATATTAACTGCAATCCTTGCAATAGGATCGGCAACAGCAAAATGTCTAACATGATACTAACAAAATGTATGTGGCTTGAGTTAATTCCTTTTTTTTATATCATTATTTGTATTCTTACATTTTTGCAATATCCTTTTTATATCAATATGTACAATTGATGTTAATGTAAATAAGATTGTATATCATATTTACCTTGATCAGTCAC
>NW_028234444.1:15019226-15021726 GCF_977035675.1 Penaeus japonicus | reverse complement strand
TTTAATTATTTTGATTCTTAAAGATGTTATTACATTTTCCATGCAATGTAATTACACGTGTGAGAGTAAACAACATTGATGATATTAAAGCTACAGATCGAAATCACAATGAAATAGATATTCCATGATATAATCGGAAACGGAAAATGAGCATCCTACTTGACGTCGGAATTTGACAGGTTTGCTCCGTCAGAATAATGGGACGGTATTGATTACGATAAGCGAAGATTTTATTCGCGAGAAACGATGCGCCAAATATCAGATGTCAGATTAGTAATCAGGAAACAGTCGGAAACGAGGGAAAATGATCATTCATTCTGACAGGTGAGCTTTGTCAGAATAATACGACGACAGATATCGTAATATCCACAGACTGGGTGCACAATAGAAAATACAACAGACGCTAAACGGCGAAATACATGAATAACAATTAGAAAGCGTCCATAAATGGAGAGAGAAAAAATGATACAGTCCCCCCTCCATTTGACAGCTGCGCCTTATCACGAGAATGGAACAGCGTTGATTAAAATAATCGATGATTACATGCCCAAATAAAGTTAAATAACACCATAGTTAATCAAATGCCGGAATACATACCAGAAAATAGCCACAAACCGAGAAATAGCCTGAGCGGTCCCTCCCCGGCGTTTGAAAGGCGCGCCGGTCCGTCAAGCGCGGCCGAGGGTGCAGCACCCAGCGTGACGTCACACCAACGTTGCTCTCGGGAGATCCTTCATTTTATTTCCGAGCTTGCGGTGATTTTACTCCACCATTCCGCCATCCGGCCGTCGATATTGATGGATGAATGCCGTCCCCAGCGAGAAGTGTCAGCGCGGGAGAGGCAGGGCCCCCAGCGAGGCGGCGAAAAACGGAAATGAAATAGACGGGTCGCGATTCTGGCATCGGTCGTCAGTCTAGTGGCGGCTCAGCTGTAAGTGCAAAGCCGTCTGCAACGTCAAGTGAATTTTGCGTTTTTTTACGTTTAATGTCAGTCCTTCTGCGTCAGGTAGGTGACTTGTGACAGTAGGTGTGGGTGGGCGTGTGGCCGGTACGCCCACGGTGAGCACGAGGGCGGGGAGAGTGGGTTTAAAGGACTAGATAATGCTAGTGGTTAAAAGAAGGCAAAAGGTTCAGGCGTTTTCAATGATGGGGAATATATATGTATATCCCCCCCCCCCCCCGACTTCAAAAGGGTTCATAAACTGGGGTATTTGAGTGTCTTTTCTCCTCTTGTTTTTTCGTATTTGTTTCCCCTTTAATTGAGAGATTGGAGGGTAACCTGTGTTTGATTAAGCACATGTTATTTTTTTTAGTATGTTTTTTTTCTCTCTCTCTGGGCTAAGAAATGGATTTTTGGATTTGTTAGTTTGTTCTTATTCGACGTCCTAGGTTGATGTTATTGATGGTATTGTCGTTGTAATTATTATTTGTGGATTGGGGTCGTGTTTGGAAGTGATGCATCCACCTTGTCATTTGGTGGTGGGTGTGTAAGCCAAACTTGTAACATTTTCTTATTTTCGTGACATTATTATTGGTTTGTTGTTATTATTATTGTCATTAGCATTTTTTCTTGACTTATTTTCCGATTGTTTATCCTGTTTTTTTGTGGAGATTTCTGCAGCGTCGAATGTTCAGTAACCATGTCATAACTGATAGGCCTACTTTATTGCCTGTAGTCAATACGGCAATTCATTCAATGTGGGATTATTCTGAATTAAAACAGGTGGGAAATGATTGATAGATTGACGTTCCTTTATTTTACATAATGGGATGAAATTTGGATTTTGGTTTGTGAGGAAGGAAGATGAACAGGTGGCAGAAGAAGGGAGTTCTTGTGCCACTTTCATTATTTTCTTATGGATTATTGGTCTTGCTAGTGTTGTTCTAATGGAATTCAATATGAGAGATGTTACCATGGGGTTTGCATTATTGCATGCATATTTTTCCTAAGCTGCGCAAGGAAATTTGCGGCACAATTACAGCACAGGGTTGTGATTTTTTTTTTCTTTTTCTCACATATGCATTCTCTATATTTCTCTTTGTTTTTTGTTTTATTTTAATGCTTTTGATGATGCTGAAGTTAGAAGGACTTTTATGGGACAAGGCATTTGGCATAATTGGTAGGCTCTGGTCATTTGCACATATTGCAGCTGTTGCATGATCTGGACAGCGTTGTTTTTGATTGATTGAAATGCTTGGATGTTGGGGGTGAATTTCTTATTTAATTATATTACAAGTTTTGCATGATTTGTATTCACAACATAAGGAAAATTATTAAAGATTTTAGAATGGGCTGGTTTTCTTTTTCTCTTTTGGAGTGCCGTGTAGAAGTGGATCTCAATAGCCAATAGGAATTTGTACCTGACAGGTGGTGTTGTAAGCTTTGATTTTGAATGATTACGTGATTCTTATTGGTTGAGGAATTGATAATTGCATAGGTAATTTTCTTTAATCATGCTATTTTTCTTTTAGTGTTGTGCAACCTTTTCCTTTTATTGTG
>NW_028234444.1:14995960-15011626 GCF_977035675.1 Penaeus japonicus | reverse complement strand
GGGTAATACTGATAGTGGTGATGATTATGGTGTTGGTGATTGTGATTGATGTTTCTAGGTTCGTCGGGATGATGTGGTGATGGTGTGAAATTGGTCATGTTGATGGTAGGATGAATATTGACGGTGCCAAATACAGTGATGATCACAGTACAATAATTTTCTTTATTATTCAATTTACATGTGATAATGAGATTTACAGCCAATCACGGTCTCCGTCGCCTCCTCACCTCAGCCAATCACGGTCTCCGTCGCCTCCTCACCTCAGCCAATCACGGTCTCCGTCGCCTCCTCACCTCAGCCAATCATAGCGCCGCCCTTTTCAAAAAATAAATATATAAATAGGTAAAGATAGAAGAAAAACTAAATTAAAATGAATAGATAAATAAAAATGAATAAATAAAGGAGAGGGAAAATCAGAATAAAGACTAATTTTTATCGTTTGGCGAAGATAAGCACGTTAAAAAATAATAATAATAATGTCGAGGAAAAAGAGATAAAAAGATGGAGGAATTCTTTGAAAAAATCGGGGGTGATTATTCATAGCCGGAAGCGATTTTATTGCCGTGTGCCTCTTTTTTTGTTCTTATTCTTTTTCTTCTGATTCTTCTATTTTTTATTGTTCTTACTATTCTTTCTCGTGTTCGTGTTTTTTTTCTTATTATTATTATTCTTTTCCTTATTTTTCTTCATTTTCTTTTGCGTCGCCATGTTTTCTCTTTTCTTTTTCTTCTTATCACTCTTTTTCTTGTTATTTTTTCATATTCATAGTCTTCTTTCTCATCTTCGTTTTTTTCTTATTATTTTTTTCTTCTTTTTCTTATTTTTTTTTTCTCGTCGTTGTGTTTTCTTTCATTTTTTTGTAATCTTAAAAGTCGTTTTTTCTTTATTTTATTATTTTTTTTTACCTTCCCTGTCTTTTTTGTTTGTAGTAGTTGTTAGTCAGTTATTTAATCAGTCAACTAGTGACAAAACTCAATTTGGCAGTCATTTCAGGCAATTGTTCAGTAAGTCGGTCTTTTTACCTCTAACTCAGGCAGTCGCCAGTCGAGGAATTAGCCAGTCAGTCAACCATTTAACTACTCAGTCAGTCAGTCAGTGAATTAGCCAGTCAGCCTGTCATTTAACTACCCAGTCAGGCTAATTGGCCAGCCAGTTAGTCTGTCATTAACTACCCAGTCAGGCTAATTGGCCAGCCAGTTAGTCTGTCATTTAACTACCCAGTCAGGCTAATTGGCCAGCCAGTTAGTCTGTCATTTAACTACCAACTATACCCCAGTTAGAGACTAATTGGGGGCCAGCTATATTAGGACGGTCATTTAACTACTCAGTCCAGGCTAATTGGGCCCAGCCATTTAGACTGTCCATTTAACCCTACTCAAGTCAGGCTACAGGCTAATTGGGCCAGCTAGTTCATCTGTCATTTTAACTTACCGACTACCCCCAGTTAGACTAATTGCCCAATTTGACGGTTCATTTAACAACTACAGTCAGGCTAATTGGCCAGCCATTTAGACTGTCATTTAACTACTCAGTCAGGCTAATTGGCCAGCTAGTTCATCTGTCATTTAACTACCCAGTTAGACTAATTGGCCAGCTATTTAGACGGTCATTTAACTACTCAGTCAGGCTAATTGGCCAGCCATTTAGACTGTCATTTAACTACTCAGTCAGGCTAATTGGCCAGCTAGTTCATCTGTCATTTAACTACCCAGTTAGACTAATTGGCCAGCTATTTAGACTGTCATTTAACTACTCAGTCAGGCTAATTGGCCAGCTAGTTCGTCTGTCATTTAACTACCCAGATAGACTAATTGGCCAGCTATTTAGACTGTCATTTAACTACCCAGTCAGGCTAATTGGTCAGCCAGTCAGCCTGTCATTTAACTACCCAGTCAGGCAAATTGGTCAGTCGGCGAATGAGCCAGTGAGCAAGTCATTTAACCGGCGAGGCCAGTTCGCTCCAGTCGAACCGCAAAGCAACTCGATTACGAATTTCACATTTCTGAAGGAGAGGGAAAGAGGTCACGTGACTCGGCGGATGTGCCAGCGAATAATCAGAGAATTTTATTGATGCTGATTGACAGGTTGCGGGGCTGTCGGTGCCATGGAGGTGGTGGGGGTGGGTGTGGAGGGGATGGGGAAGGGGTAGGGGTAGGGGATGGGAGAGGGAGAAATGGATGAGGAGGAGGAGAGGGACGGTATTGGAAGGAAAGGAGAGGAGGGAGAATGGGGAGGGGATTGAGAGACCGGGGGAGGGTGGGGGAGGAAGCGGAGAGGGAGGGAGGGAGGGAGGGAGAGAGGAAGAGGGAGGGAAGGAGAGAGAGTAAAGAAGTAGGTAGGGAGAGAGGGTAAAGAAGGTGGAGGGAGGGAGGGAAAAATGAGAGAGGGAGAGGAAGGGAAAGAGAGAAATAAATAGATAAAGAAAGAGAGAATGAGAGAAAAGTGAATAGAAAAAGGGAGGAAGGAAGTTAAAGAAACAGTCCTAGCTTAGGAAGATAAGCTACCCCTTCCTTTTCCTACTTCTATTTTTTCTTGCTATCCCCCACCCCTCTTTTTAGCTGGTGATTATCTCAAATTATTATCCTATAGCTGGCGGCGTTATCTTATCTTCAAAATCTGAGGTCTATCGTTAACAGCCTAATGGTGCTGATAATGGGTAGGTGATAGGTATGGTGATAAGGACGACGACGGTGATGGCAGTAGTGAGTGTGTTATCACTGTCGATCCGGTTAAGATTGTGCTTATGATGGTGATGGTGATGAGGATGGCTGGTACTATTACTGCTGATGCTTCCGACCACTATTGTTCAGTGGATGGTATGGATAAGGTGATGATAACGATATTGAGGATGATGATGACAATAATCATAACGATAATGATGATAATGACAACGATGATGATGGTAAGGATAACAGTAATGATAACGATGCTGATTATGATTGCAATGATAACGATAGTGAAGGTAATGGTGATAACAATTATAACGATAATAATGATAATGATGATAAAAGAAATGAGGAAAACCATGATAATGATTATCTTTTGCATGACTATATGAATAACAATATTAATGATTACCGTAAATTGAAGTTGACAGGGAGAGGCGGGGGAGGGGGAACAGGATATGGCAAGGGAGAGGAAAATGAGAGGGACGGGAAGGGAGAGAGGGAAGTGAGAGGGAGGGGAAGGGGGAAAGGGAGATGTAAGGGGAAGGGGAGAGTAAGGTGAGAGGGAGGGGGAGGAGGGAGTGTGGAGGGGGATGACGTAGAGGACAGGTGGCATCTCCAGAAAGACGGCGACGGCAGCTGGTGTTCGTCGGCGGTGCGATACCAGTGGCGGTGCTCAAAGGGTTGTGGGACGTGCTTGGGGGGAAGGGGGAGGAGGGAGGAGTTGCTTGCGTGATGGTTATTGATAAAAGTTTTATTATAGTTATATGGGCAAATCTTTCTGTGGTTCTTGCTGTTGTTATTGTTGTGTCTTTTGTTTGGTGTTGCTGAATTTTAATTCATGATGGTTATTCTGATTACCGTTATTGTTAATGTTGTCTTAATTAATGAGAAAAGAAGAGGGGATGAGTGTGAGAGAGGGAGAGGAAGAAGAAAAGGGGAAAGATAGAGAGAGGGAAAGGTTTAGGGATAGTAAAAGGGAGAGAAAAGATGGACGGAGAATGTCATTAGACAGAAAAACGAAAAAGAGGGAGAGAGAGAGAGAGAGAGAGAGAGAGAGAGAGAGAGAGAGAGAGAGAGAGAGAGAGAGAGAGAGAGAGAGAGAGATGCAGGATGCCGTAGGGAAGTGACGCAACACAGCATCCGAGCTAATTGGGTAAAGGTGAGTTACGTGTTGCAGGTATGACGGGGAGGGAGGGAGAGAGAGAGAAGGTGATAGGAAAGGCAATAGAGAGATAGAGAGAGAGAGGATAGGAAACAAAGGAAAGGTAGTAGACGGGAAGAAAGAACGTTGGAAGAGAAGAGAAAGGAAATGGTAGAGGAAGGAGAGAGGGAAAAGAGAGGAGAAGAGAAAAGGGAAGTGAATGAAGTGAGAAGAAAAGAAGGAAGGCATTTAAGGAAAGAGATGGAAAGGAGAGAGAGAGAGAGAAAGAGAGGAAGAGAGAGGAATGAGGGCGTTGGTTGGTTGCACGGAGACTAGCGCTTGAAGGATCGCAGGGTTGATGTTGAAGTTGCAGTTAGGGAGGAGGGGAGGGGGTAGGGGAGGGGTAGGGGAACGAGGAAGGGTGAGGGTGAGAGTGAGGGTAAGGGGGTGGGGTGAGAAGCTATAACGCACACACTGCGTTATACGTGCTATAAATACATCACTGGACCTGACTCATTGATCACTCCTTACTCCTCCTCCCCCTCCCCCCCACCCCCCCTTCCATGCTACTTTGTTCCCCTTTTCTCCTGCTCCTCCTCTTTCTTTGCTTCTGTTTCTCATCTTGCCGCTTTTTGCCTGGTTTCTTCTTTTCTTCTGCCTCCTGCTCCTCCTCTTCCCCCATCCTCTTTGTCTCCTCCTTCCTCCTCCATCTTGCCCTTCTTCCTCCCCCTCTCCTTCTTCTTCTTCTACTTCTTCTTCTTCTTTTTCTTCTTCTTACTTCTTTATCAATCTCTTTTTCTTCCATCAACCCTTTAAGTGTCCTCCGTTTTTTTGTTCTCCTTACGTATTCTCTTTCTAACATTCGTTGTACCTCTACTCTTTAGTCTTGCTTTGATTCCCTCTTTTGTTATTTTGTGTTTGTTTGTTATGCAGTTCCTTTTGGCTATTTTTCCTCTTCTTTCACCGTCCATTTATTTTTATCGTTTTTCTCTTTCCCACCTCGCTTTTCTTTTGTTCTCTTTCACTTTGCGCCTGTTCCCCTTTTCTTTTCCTTTTTTTATGAGTATTTGTTTCCTTTTCTTACCCCCCCCCCCTCTTTTCATTCTCTGTTCTTTTTTTTCTTCCCCTTCATGATTCCTTTCCCTTTTCTTTAGCTTTTCCTCTCCTTTCCTCTTTCCTTCGGTCATTTTTCTCTCCGTTCCCTCCATTTTTTTCCCTTTTGCTTCCCTCCCTCCTCTCTCCTCCTCCTTCCCCCTCCTTTCCCTCCTCTCTCCTCCCTTCCTCTCCCCTCTCTCCTCCCTTCCTCTCCTTTCTCTCCTCTCTCCTCCCCTCCAATCTCTTCATTCCAATTTTCTTCCCTACTCATCTCCTTTTTCCCCTCCCCGCTAATTTTCTTCCCCTCCATTGCCCTCTCCTTCTCTCCCTCTTCTCCTAACCACTTTTCCTTTCTCCTTCTCCCTCCCTTCCCTTCCCATATCCCGCTCTTCTTTCTTTCCCATTCATCTTCCCCTCCCTCCCTTCCCTTCCCTTCCCCTGTCCCATAATTCTCCTCCTCTCCCCTTCATCTTTCCCTCCCTCTCCCCTTCCCCTCCCTGGAGGAAGGGGAAGGGGAGGGATCCCATCCTCTCCCCTACCCCTTTTCCCCTCCCTCCCTCCCTCTCTCCTTCCCCTCCCTCCCTTCCTCTCCCTTTCCCTTCCTCCCTCCCTCTCCCCTTCCCCATTCCTCCCTCCTCCTTTCCCCTTCCCCTTTTCTCCTCCCCCCTGCCCCCTTCCCTTCCTTCCTTTCCTCTCCCCTTCTTCTCCCTCCCTCCCTCTCCCTTTCCCCTTTTCTCCGGCCATCAGTTCCCCTATCCCGCACTTCTACTTTCCCCTTCCTCTCCCCTTCCCCATTTCTCCTTCCTCCTTTCCCCTTCCCCCTTCCCCTTTTCTCCTCACCCTTCCCCCTTCCCCTGTGACATTTCCCCCTGTCCGTCTTTTCGTAAGAGGGCCAAGGTCATCTCGCGGTCAAGGTCATATGTGCGCCAACCAGCCAGCCGAGGTCATCATTTCTTTTCCCTTCTTCTTTCTTTCTTTCTTCATTTTTTCTATCTTTTTTTCTGTCTCTCTATCAGGGATGTCTTAAGGGTTGCCATGTTGCTGTCTATTGCGTCGGCGTTGTTTTGACGTGTCTTAACTTGTCTTGACGTGTCTTGACTTGTGATGTCTTTGTCTTGTTGGTTATCTTGTCTTCTCATGTCTTGTCTTCGGTCATTTGTATTTTCTTATCCATTGTCTGATCTTACTTTGTTTTACTTTGTGTTGATTTGCGTTGCGTTGACTGTGACTTGACAGGTTGCGTTGACTGTGACTTGACAGGTTGCGTTGACTGTGACTTGGCAGGTTGCGTTGACTGTGACTTGACAGGTTGCGTTGACTGTGACTTGACAGGTTGCGTTGACTGTGACTTGACAGGTTGCGTTGACTGTGACTTGCGAGGTTGTGTTCCATCGTGTTTCTATGTGAAAGTGTGGTTATAAAAGAAATGGTTGTGGTCGTGATAGTGATAATAGTGGTGATTAATGATGATGGTGGTAGTGGTAGGGATGATGGTATTGACGATGATGGTGGTGGTGATAATCGTCGTGTTGAGAGTAATGGTAATGATGCTGACGTTGATGAATACTCTACCAGCGATGATAAGTGAAAATAAAGATAAAGATCACGAAGAGGAAGAAGAAGAAGAAGAGAGAGAGAGAGAGAGAGAGAGAGAGAGAGAGAGAGAGAGAGAGAGAGAGAGAGAGAGAGAGAGAGAGAGAGAAAGAGAAAGAGAAAGAGAAAGAGAAAGAGAAAGAGAAAGAGAAACAAACAGAGAAACAGAAAAAAGCGAAACAGAAACGGGGAAAAGAACACATATTCACGGGAAAAATACCCCCTCCCCCCCCCTCCTTTCCGTCCTGCAGCGAGATGCCCACGGTCCGATGCCCAGAAGGAACTTGCTTCGAAACACAACAGCTGGCGATGTCCGGGCTTCCCCACCGCGGCTGCTCCCGATGACCGCTTAGGGGTGGGGGGAGGGGGGTGGAGGGGTGGGTTGAGGGAGGCTGGGAATGATGGGAATGATTTCTGATTGTGTGTTCTAGAAGGAATCTACGGACGGGTTTGGACATCCTCTTAGTAACAGTGGCGACGACTATAGCATTAACAAGGGATACGTCAGCTGATTAGGTTTAATTCCTCTAGTTTTGGGTTAGTGCAAGGTTTTACTGTGTGTTTAGATGTCTGTGTGAAAAGAATACAAATATGTACACTTACATAAACATATACATATATACACACATATACATATATATATATATACATCTCTCTCTATCTATCTATCTATCTATATGTATATATATATATATATATATATATATATATATATATATATATGTATATATATATATATATATATATATATATAGATAGATAGATAGATAGATAGATAGATATATATATGCATATACATATGAAAGAATATAAACATATATAAACACATATACACATATATACACATATACATACACATATACGCATACGTATTTATATATGTATATGTGTATATATGGATATATGTATTTATACACACACACACACACACACACACACACACACACACACACACACACACACACACACACATATATATATATACATATATACATATATACATATATATATATATATATATGTGGATATGTGGATATATATATGTATATAGAATATATATATATACATATATACATATATACATATATATATATATATATATATTGTTACGTGCATTTAGAAAGAAAGATAGACACATACCTACACACCTTCATACCTACATAGAAGAAAAGCCTATATTGCATAATCCCAAAGGCGCGTTGAAGTATAGTTGGGAAAAAATCATGACCGAAAGTGTTTCGCAGGAATATTGAAGGAGCGAGTGGCAAAAAGTCGTTGGGCGTCGGCTAGAGAGAAGTGTTGAGTGTGTGAGTGTGTCGGGGGGGTTTTAGTATGTGTGTAGGGGAGGGGGGGGGTTGTGTGTGTGTGTGTGTGTGTGTGTGTGTGTGTGTGTGTGTGTGTGTGTGTGTGTGTGTGTGTGTGTGTGTGTGTGTGTGTATTCGTGTATATACAGTTTTTCTTGACTAATATATAGCCTTTGAATTACTATTCCGGACCAGTTGGTATGAAGTTGGGCTAGCATTTTTTTTTTATCTTTTCATTTTCTTTCTGTTTCTGGTCGTTCCCTTCATCCTTTTCCTTTTCGTCTTCATCCTCTTCCTCTTGAAAAATAAGGAGGAAGGAGAGAGAGAATGTGGAAGAGGAACGAGATGAATAGAGGGAGGGAAAAGAAAAAGGGAAATGAATGAAGACACAGAGAGAGAGAGAGAGAGAGAGAGAGAGAGAGAGAGAGAGAGATAGATAGAGAGAGAGAGAGAGAGAGAGAGAGAGAGAGAAATATTTTCTCAAACGTCGGTGCCTGAATGACTGCCCCGTTTTCTGTGGGGTGTAGCTGGAAAAGCCTCCTCCTGCTCCTCCTCCCTCTCCTCCCTTTCCTCCGCCCCCTCCTCCCTTTCCTCCGGCTCCTCTTCCCTTTCCTCCACCTCCTCCCTTTCCTTTCTTGTCTCCCCCTCCCTTTTCTCTCTTTCCTCACCCTCCCTCCACGTCCCCCTCCCTTTCCTCCGCCTCCTCCCCCCCTCTCCTCTATCTCCTCCTCCTCCTCCCTCTCCTCCTCCTCTTCCTCCCTCTCCTCCGCCTACTCCTCCCTATTCTCCGCCTCCTCTTCCCTTTCCTCCACCTCCTCCTCCCTTTCCTCTCTTTCCTCCACCTCCGCCTCCCTCCCTCCTTCCCTCCCTCCATCGCTCACCCATCCCTCCCCACCCCTCCCATCCCCTCCCTTCTCATCCACCCTCCCCCCCCCAACCCGCTCCTCCCTTCCTCCACCTACACCCGTTCCTCCCCCCCTCCCCCTACCCCCCCAGCCCTCCCGTCCTCCCGTCCTCCCACCTCCGCCCAGCCTGCGCACCCGTCGGTCGGCCGGGAACTTATCGATCGAGGGGCGGCGCAGAGGCAGGACCGACCGAAGGAGACCCTCAGTGGCGCCTCGCTCGCGTGTTGGGGGGTGGGGAGAGAGGGGGGGGAGAGGGGAGAGGGTGTGGGTGCAGGGGTGCTGGGGTTGGGGGGTTGGAGGGGGGGAAGGGAACTGCCCGGGAAGGAGGGTGGAGGAGGTAAGGGATTGGGGGAGTGTTGGGAGGGAGGGAGGGAGGGAGGGAGGGGGAGAGTCGGTGGGGTTAGGGGGAGGGGGAGGGGGAGGGACGGACACACTCGGGACTCTGACGTCATCGGCCGTTTTCATATACATGTACACACATTCGGTTACGGACGGGACAGATTTAATAGCCTGGAAACTCTTCTTTTTTTTCTTCTTCTTTTTTTTTCTTCTTTTTTTCTTTCACTTCTCGTTTTCGTCTTCTTCGTTTATTTTTTTTTTGCCACTTCTCCTTTTTTTATATAGTCTTTCGTTTTTTTCTTTCGTTTTTTTCTTTCGTTTTTTCTTATTCTTGTGTTTTTATCTACTTCCTCGGAACACGTTATCGGATTTTCATCGTCACGGTCCTCTTTTTTTTGCTTTCCAGTTCCTCCTTTTATCTCTTTTTTTCTCTTATCATTGTTCTTCGTGTTTATTGTTGTTGTTGTTATTGCTATTATTATTATTATTATTATTGTTATTGTTATATTCAATTATCATCATGATCATCAATATTATCATATTCATCATTATTGGTCTTAATCACTTATTAGCATTGTTTTTATTTTTATTATGACTGCTGATATTATGACTGATGTTATTATTACTATTTTTATTCTTGCATTTTTATTTTTAATATCATCATCATCATCTTTATCATCACGTTATCAGTATCAATAAGGTGCATCTTATGAGTGTAATAGATAATATCATATATGGATATGATTGCAGAATTTCACACCGACATTCTTATTATTATTATCATTATTATTATTACTATTACTTTTGTTGTTGTTGTTATTATTATTGTTATTATTATTATTATTATTATTATTATTATTATTATTATTATTACCATTATTTTTATTATTATTTTAATCGTCAGTATAATCATTACCTCAAGGTGGCGTTATTTCATTCGCGTCTACAGATCCTTGAGATATTTCACGGCTGAGTGTTGTGTTCACTTCGCGTTTTGAAAGCAGTTTATTATCGCTCGAATGCACTTCAATGTGCTTGAGGGAGGGAATGAGGAAGAAGGGAGGGAGGAAGGGAGAGGGAGTGGGAGGGGGAGTGGGAGTGGGAGGTGGAGGTGGAGGGAGAGGGATAGGGGGAGGGAGTGGGGGAGTGGGATGTGGAGGGAGGGAGTAGGAGGTGGAGGGAGGAAGGGAGGAAGGAGGGAGTGGGAGAGGGAGGGAGGGAGAGGGGGAGTGGGAGGAAGGGAGGGAGAGGGAAGGAGTAGGAGGTGGAAGGAGGGAGGGAGAGGGAGGTGGAAGGAGGGAGGGAGAGGGAGGGGGAGGGAGAGGAAGAGGGAGAGGGAGGGAAGAAGGAAGGGAGAGGGAGGGAGGGAGGGAGGAATTGGGAGATGGAGGGAGGGAGTGGGAGAGGGAGTAGGAGGTGGAGTGAGAGGGAGAGGGAGAGGGAGGAAGTGGGAGGGAGAGGGAGGGAAGGAGTAGGAGGTGGAAGGAGGGAGGGAGGGAGTAGGAGGTGGAGGGAGGGAGTGGGAGGTTGAGGGAGGGAAGGAGGAGGGGAGAGGGAGGGATAGAGGAAGGGAGAGGGATGGATGGAAGAAGGGAGAGGGAGGGATGGAAGAGGGGAAAGGGAGAGATGGAAGAGGGGTGAGGGAGGGAGGAGGGGAGAGGGGTGGAAGGAAGAAGGGAGAGGGAGGGATGGAGGAGGGGAGAGGGGGGTGGAGAAGGGGAGAGGGAAGGATGGAGGAGAGAGAGAGAGAGAGAGAGGGAGAGAAAGCGAGAGGGAGATAGAAAGA
Organism: Penaeus japonicus; assembly: GCF_977035675.1. Classification (NCBI taxonomy): domain Eukaryota; kingdom Metazoa; phylum Arthropoda; class Malacostraca; order Decapoda; family Penaeidae; genus Penaeus; species Penaeus japonicus. The sequence goes on along the minus strand of NW_028234444.1, from coordinate 15,000,794 downwards.
GCGAGAGCGAGAGGGAGATCAAAAGAGAGAGAACGAGAGATATATAGAATGAGAGAGAGAGAGAGAGAGAGAGAGAGAGAGAGAGAGAGAGAGAGAGAGAGAGAGAGAGAGAGAGAGAGAGAGAGAGAGAGAGAGAGAAAGCGAGAGAAAGCGAGAGGGAGATAGAAGATAGACGAGTGAGAATTAAAGAGATAGATAGACAATTAAGGGATAAAGAAAGAGCCGGAGAGGGATAGAGAGACGAAATAAACCTTTCCCGAAGACATCCGCAAATGACTTTAGTTTCGACTCGTCTCTCCCGTCGCTAGTTCGTGGGCGCTAATGTTAGCGGGCTGAGCGACGTAGCGGCGTGGCGGTTCCGTTCAGTCAACGTTAAGCGCGCGGCGTGCGTGTATATATGTATGTTGGCATGCATGTGTGTAGTGTGCGCGTGGGTCTTTACATGTTTGTGCGCATGTTGATATGTTTGTGGACAAGCGTGTGAATCTACCATCCTGTGTGTGGGGGTATTTATGTACGTATATGTGTGTGCGTGTGTGTTTGCGGTTGTGTGTGCGTTTGCGTGTGTGTGTGCGTGTGCGTGTGTGTGTGCGTGTGTGTGTGTATGTATGTGTATGTGTGTGTGTGTGTGCGTGTGTGTGTGCGTGCGTGTGCGTGTGCGTGTGGTTGTGTGTGCGTGTGTGTGTGTGTGTGTGCGCGCGAGGGTTGCGAGTCCAGAAGATGACGCGGCTCCCCCTCCCCCTCTGCGTGTCTCCTTGCCGCCGACTGATTCCTGCACTGGGGGGGTTCTCCGGCTTCCGCGCGCCAGTACCACGTTGTCTCCCCTCTCGTACCCCTCTTCCTGCCTCTCGCTCTTTCCCCTCGCTCGTGCAGCTGCGTTTCTGGAAGGGGCAGGTGTTTTCGCTTCTCAGTGAGGTGTGTGCTGCAGTGCTTCTCCTAAGACGAAGGAGTCTACTTGGTTTACTTATATCTCGTCTCCCCTTTCCCCTCACGTCCCCTTTCTCCCTTTTCCCTCCTTCCCTCTTTTAGGAAAAAGAAGAACACCCTTTCGTGTCCCGTCCTCTACCCTTTACCCTTTTTTCCCCTCCTCCTACCCATTTTCCTCTCCTTCGGCGGCGGTGAGGAGGAGCCGAAGGAACCCGAAGGAACCCGAAGGAACCCGAAGGAACCCGAAGGAACCGAAGGAACCCGAAGGAACCGAAGGGAGGTCGTCCGCGTGTGAGGCAAAAGTGAAAAGAGAAGTGAAAACAGGAGGCAAAGTGACAAGTGTTGAGTGTCGGAGAGAAAGAGAGAGTGGGGAGGAGATAGAAGAAGGATACGGGGAGGAATTGGTGGAGAAAGATAGAGTGGGAGGGGAAGAGAAAGATACAGAGAGGAATTAGTGGAGAGAGAGAGAGAGAGAGAGAGAGATAGCGAGAGAAATCAGCCTCGGCTGTCTTCGCCGTCCTCCTTCTCTTCCTTCTCCCTCTCCTTTTCCTTCTCCGTCTTTTTCTCCTTCTCCGTCTTTTTCTCCTTCTCTTCCGTCTTCTTCTCCTGCTCCTTCTGCATCTCCCCCTTCTTTTTCTTCTACATATCGTTCTTCTCTTTCTCCTCCTCCTCCTCCTTCACCTACATTTTATTCTTTGCCTTATCGTTCTTCCCCTCCTCCTCCTCCTCCTCCTCCTCCTCCTCCTCCTCCTCCTCCTCCTCGTGGCACTCTCCTCACCTCCGCGGCCTCGCAGTGCCTGGGATCTTCTCTGCCTGGAGGAGGCCATTGAGAAGCAGCAGCAGCAGTCAGCAACTCGGCAACCTCCCCTCTCCCTCCCCTTCCCCCCTTCATCCCCCCCTCCCCCGGTAAACCGCCTCCGCTCGACCTTACCCCCTTCTCCTCCCTTCCTTCCCTCCTTGCCCCTCTCCCCTCCCCCCCTAACTTCAATCATTTTTGCATAAGCGAATGCCCCCTTTTTTCATCTCTCGTGCGTACGACACGCACACGTACACACAAACACACACGGACGCAATAGAAACAAGCGCACTCCCCCCTCTCCCCTCTCCCCTCTCCCCTCCCTCTCCCCCCCCGGCGTGCGCTCGTACCGGCACTGGCGGCGAAGGATAGTGGATCGCGGTGCCATAGCGAGGGAACACATCACTCGTGACTCTTGGCTCTTATTGCGTGTGTTCGTGGCTCTACTTGGCTCTATATCGTGTGTGGTGGGGACATTTTGCTCTGCCTGGCTCTGTAGCGTGTGTGGTGGCTCTACTTGGCTCTATAACGTGTGTGGTGGTGACACTTGGCTACAAAGCGGGTGTGGTGGTGACACTCGGCTCTTTTACTTGTGTGGTGACGCTGTGGGTCACGCCTTTCGCTAGACGGAGGCCGGTGTGGTGATGTTGTGATGATGGTAGTGGTGAGCACGCACACACAACGAAATTGATATAGAGTGTTATACAAGGAGCAAGTGTGAGCTTAGTTGTACTGTGATAATAATAATTCGTCTTTTCCCCCCCTCCACTTTTCTCTCTCTTTCTCTCTCTCTTTCTTTTTCTCCCTCTCACCCCCCCACCCACGTTTCTCTTTCCTTTGCTCTCTTCCTCTTTCTTCTACATTTACAGAATAGGTAAACAAAAAAGAGGAAAGAAAGTATAGGGTGTTGAAGAAAATTACCCAGGATTTTCAAGAAGGAAAAAGATTTTGAAAAAAAAAAATACAAATATTATTGACGGTGCTACTTTACGTTTGCCTTTGCTCTCCTCCCTCCCTCCCCTCCCCCCTTCTCTCTTTCTTTCCTTCCCCCCTTTCCCCCTCCTTCTTTCTCTCTTCTTTGGTTTTCCTTCTTCTTCCTCCTTCAGGCGTCATTCTCACTCGTCGGAATTAAGAGAGAAAAAAGAGAGAAAGATAAATAATAGTAGAAGAGAAAATAAAATCAAGTAATAAACAGGAAGAAGAAGAAGAAGATAAAAGATAAAAGAATAATAATAATAAAAGGAAAAAAAAGAAAGTCCGGGAATAATAATAGGGTGCAAGAGAGAGAAAAGAAAAGGATTGATAAGAGAAATATCATAATAAACAGAGGAAGAAGAGAAAAGAAATAAAAGGGATCTCAAGTGGATGATAACAACCCCCGCCCCCCCAAGAAGACCTGCAAGTATTTGTTAAGAGACTCATTCAAGGTGCTTCCTCAAACCGACGTTGCAACCAAGGTAAGTTGCAGCTGCCATTGACTTAAGGTGTTGCATCGTCCTTGCCTCTTCGTTTTCCTTTTTTTTTCCTTTTTTTATTTTTTCTGATTTTTTTTCTTTGATTTTCCCTTTTTCTATTTTTTTTCTTTTTCTTTGTTTCATTTTTCTATTGTTTCTTCTTTTCATTTATTTTTTTATTTGGTTTTGTGTGTGTTCGTTTTGTTTCTTATTCTCTCTCTTCTTCTCTCTGTTTCTCGTTCAATTTCTGATTCTCCTCCGGTCTCTCTCTTCTTTTCTTCAGTGTCTTTAATGTTTTTGTTTCTCTTTCGTTTCTTGTCCGTTTCTCTTACTTTTATTTTCGTTATTCCTGATTTTTTTGTGTCGAGTCAATTGTGTCTTGTTATTATATATGATTTTTCCCCTCATTCTTGTGTCCTGTTTTTTTCTCTCTTAAAGTATAAGTATTATGTTGTTTTTGTTGTTGTTTTTGTTGTTGTTGTGTTGTTAAGGTTATTTTTCTTCCTTTTGGATTGTTCGTTTTTTCTCCTTCGATTTTTATTTTTTTTTTATTTTTTTTTTTTTGACAATTATATTTTATCCTGTTTTTGTTTTTGTTTTCTTGAAGGTTCCTCTAATATTTTCACGAAGTCCTTTACGTTTTTTTGTCTCTCTTTAAAGATAGCATTTTTTTTTTACCTATAGATGTCTTACTTTTCCCTTTGAATGTTAAGTTACGAGTGCTGAGTTTTCCAGGTGATAAGGTGTCCCTAGTGTTAGCTTGGCCAAGTGTTATGTTTTCCAAGTATTACATTTTGCTTCTCGCCACATCTTTTTGGTTCTGTTCAAGTTTCCTCTCCGGTCAAGTGTTACGTCTTTCAAGTGTCACGTTTTCACAGTGTGAAGTTGTGCAAGTGTTACATTTCCCAAGTGTTACGTTTCCCAAGTGTTACGTATCCTAAGAGTTGCGTTTTCCAAATGTTACATTTTTCAAGTGTTACGTCTTTTCTCCAGTACTAGTTTTATTTCCCTTCAAGTATCACGTTCCCCCTCAACATCCCCAGTTTCTCCTTCAGCGCTATCTCTCCCTTGTACATCCCCTCCCCTACCCCTCAAGCGCGACATCTCCTTCAAGGACGACATCCCTGCCGAGTCCTACTTGAGTGTAACATCCCAAGACTTGAAACTCGAGTGGTGCCTACAAGTCCCGTTTTTTTTTCCTCATATGTGTTGCGATTAAAGTACCAAGTGTGTCAAGTGAGTCAAGCTGGAATCAAGTGTTATTATCCCCTGTGTTGCAAGCAAGTGCTGTGGCAGTCTCGTGCGTTGCAATCCGGTGCTGTTACATTCTCGTGCGTTGCAAGCAAGGTTTGCAATCTGGTGCTTAGTTATCTCGCACTCGTCCCGCTTGAGTACCTATTGTCCTTTAGCGCGTTCCATGCATGCGTTCCAGTCTCACATGCATTATACTCGTGCGTTCCAGTCTCACATGCATTATACTCGTGCGTTCCAGTCTCACATGCATTATACTCGTGCGTTCCAGTCTCACATGCATTATACTCGTGCGTTCCAGTCTCACATGCATTATACTCGTGCGTTCCAGTCTCCGTTCCGTTCCGCTTTTCCTTCCATGCCTTCCATCCATCCCGGACACAAGCGTTCCCCTCTTCCATGCGTT
>NW_028234444.1:14984207-14988360 GCF_977035675.1 Penaeus japonicus | reverse complement strand
CGTAGTGAACTTTTATGTAATAATGTCCTTGCGTATAAAAGGAAAGACCGCTTTCAACAACAACATTTAAGAGTCAAACAATGCTACGGCAACCAAAAAACGAAGGCAAAACATACCACAGCAAAATTGAAACAGACAATTTGCGCCATTGCAACCAGAAATGGCACGAAATCACGCTACAGCAACCCTAGACAAAGGCATACCACGCCACAGCAACCCAAATTAAGACAAACTACGCCACAGCAACCCAAACAAAGACATAACACGCCACAGTATTCTAAAACAAAGACAAATCACGCCACAGGAACCCGAAACAAAGACAAATCACGCCACAGCAACCCAAAACAAAGACAAATCACGCCACAGCAACCCAAAACAAAGACAAATCACGCCACAGCAACCCAAAACAAAGACAAAACACGCCACAGTATTCTAAAACAAAGACAAATCACGCCACAGCAACCCAAAACAAAGACAAATCACGCCACAGCAACCCAAAACAAAGACAAATCACGCCACAGGAACCCAAAACAAAGACAAATCACGCCACAGCAACCCAAAACAAAGACAAATCACGCCACAGCAACCCAAAACAAAGACAAATCACGCCACAGCAACCCAAAACAAAGACAAATCACGCCACAGCAACCCAAAACAAAGACATAACACGCCACAGGAACCCAAAACAAAGACAAATCACGCCACAGCAACCCAAAACAAAGACAAAACACGCCACAGCAACCCAAAACAAAGACAAATCACGCCACAGCAACCCAAAACAAAGACAAATCACGCCACAGCAACCCAAAACAAAGACAAATCACGCCACAGCAACCCAAAACAAAGACAAATCACGCCACAGCAACCCAAAACAAAGACAAATCACGCCACAGCAACCCAAAACAAAGACAAATCACGCCACAGCAACCCAAAACACCGACATAACCCGCCACACAAACCCAAAACAAAGACAAATCACGCCACAGGAACCCAAAACAAAGACAAATCACGCCCACAGCAAACCTAAAAAAAAAAAAAAAAAAAAAAAAAAACCAAAACACAGACAAATCACGCCACAGGAACCCAAAACAAAGACAAATCACGCCACAGCAACCCAAAACAAAGACAAATCACGCCACAGCAACCCAAAACAAAGACAAATCACGCCACAGGAACCCAAAACAAAGACAAATCACGCCACAGCAAGCCAAAACAAAGACACGTTTCGCAGCCACCATCGCGCGCAAAGACAAACACGGGGAACAATGCCGGCGGCGTGTTTACTCCAGTCAACCATGATGGACAAAGGTTGGAATTGATTTTGCTCCCCCCGTAGGCGTGCTGTCGGGATTGAAAGGCCGCCCGCAACGACGCCCACGTGCCCGCCCATATTCCCGCTGGGTATCTGAGTACATGTATGGTAGGCCTCCGTGTGTGTGTGTGGGGCGGGGGGGGGGGGGGGGGGGGGGGGGGGGGGGGGGGGGGGGGGGGTATGTGGTTTGTGTTATGTGTTGTGGTGTGGTAGTGGGTGTGTGTGTGTGTGTGTGTGTGTGTGTGTGTGTGTGGGTGTGTGTGTGTGTGTGTGTGTGTGTGTGTGTGTGTGTGTGTGTGTGTGTGTGTGTGTGTGTGTGTGTGTTAGGGTAATACGCACACGCACCCACACACACACACACACACACACACACACACACACACACACACACACACACACACACACACACACACACACACACACACACACACTTTTACCTTCACCTTCACCTTCATATCCATACTGTGTATACGATGTGGGTGTCATGGAGAAGCGAGGGAAACACACGCGTGGGCTAGCTTCTTCTAGCATTTTTCCTCTTCACAGATCCTCCTCCCCCCCCTCCCCCCCCTCTTCTTTTCTTGTAGATAAATCCTCTGTTATCGCCCTTCACTATCTCAACCTCTTTTTATATCTGCCCCCCCCCCCCCCCCGACTCCCACCTACACTTTTTTTTTCCCCACGCATCTCTGCTCTTACTGGATAGCATTATACGTGCGTCGGTTCAGCACATCTAGAAATAGGTCTTGGGAGTTTGCTGTCTCCCTGGCAACGTCGGCGTGCTGTGTGTGTGTGTGTGTGTGTAAGTGACGTAACAAGTGGGCGGAGAGGAAGGAAGAGAGAGGAAGGGACGAAGGAGGGGGAGGAAATGGAAGGGAGGAAGGAGGGGGAGGGGGAGGGAAAAGGGTGATAGGGAGGGGAGGGAGAGGGGAAGGGGAGGGACGTCGGTTAGGAGGGAAGGAGGAAGGGAAGGAAAGGGAGATGGAAGGAAGGAAGGAAGAGGGGAATCAGAGAGACAGATAGAGGGAGGAGAAGGAGAAAATAGGCCTAGCAAGATATGTAGAGGTTATAAGAAGCGAAACTGGTCAGGTATCTCGATGAAAGGGAGAGAGAGAGAGAGAGAGAGAGAGAGAGAGAGAGAGAGAGAGAGAGAGAGAGAGAGAGAGAGAGGGGGGAGGGAGCCGGAAATAAATTTAAAATGTCACAGGTTTAATAAGAAGAGAAATAGATGATAGATAGATAAATAGAAAAAAAAGATAGATTAAAAAGCAAGTTGACATCTCAGCTGGGAAAGCTTGGGAAAGCTTATATCTGGAACTGCACGAACATGGGGAATCTGTGATACGTTTGATATGTGATCATAACATTATTTGAAGATATTATAGTACAGATACAGGGTAGAATGTTATTATGTCCTCCGAGTGCATTAGTCGAGATAAAATGATCACGCTCATCTATCTAGTAGACCATCCTGGCTAAACTACACTGATATAGTGATTATATGCCATTACAGTATAAGGGTACATTATACATCTATAGGTATATCAGTAATATAGTTATCTACTAATGTAAAGAGCAGTGGTAAGGTGATTACATATTTTTTTTATGTAGTCTCTTATAGTCGTATGTTTACCAACCTGCCAATTTGAAACAAAGTGAAACGCGGCAGAGTTCGTCCGTAGAGTTTCTTGAATATTCTGGTATCCGGATTGTACATATATTTTCGGCAAATTAGATGCAATGTATATGTTGCCATGGGGCTAAAATGTTGCGCGTTTGATCCGCTCACGCTGCAAGAAACGAGGGGGATCTTAGAGATTTATAGATATTGATATGTCGATTGGAAAAATGTACAGATGTCTGTATATGTATGTATCGAAACTTGTGATTATGTACACACAGGCACACGGACACGGAAACGGCCACAGACACACGCGCACGCACACGCACACGCACACGCACCCACGTAGAACCCTATCATAATGGTTGGACGAGTGGTGCGAATGCTCTGTGTGTGTGTGTGTGTGTGTGTGTTTTGACTTATATAAATACAGAGCGAGAAAATTTTTAAGTAAGGCAGTAAGGCAATGAGATTTATACTCATTGTATATCATTGTCGACCTGCTTCTTACCTTCCACATTTTTACTTGGAAATAACCAAGGAAGTTCAGTCGAGCCGCGTAGGGAATGGATTTTCTCTCACTTTCATTTCGTTTCCCCTCCCTCCCTCCCTCTCTCCCTTCCTCTCTCCCTCCCTCCCCCTCTCCCTTCCTCTCTTCCTTCCTCTCTTCCTTCCCTCCTTCCTTCCCTCCTTCCTTCCTTCCTTCCTCTCTCCCTTCCTTCCTTTCTTCCTCTCTCCCTTCCTTCCTTCCATCCTCTCTTCCTTCCTTCCATCCTCTCTTCCTTCCTTCCATCCTCTCTTCCTTCTTTCCCTCCTTCCTCCCCCCCCCCTTTTCCCGTAGCCAGCAAAGAAGCTCAGTCAACTTATGACCTTATTGATTTTCGAGTTAATACCCTAAGGTCAGGATTCTCTCTCTCTTTCCCCTCCCTAGCACCGTCCCTCCTCTCTCCGTCCCTCCCAGTCCCGCCGTCCCACTCCTCCCCCCTCCCCCCTCCCTCCCTCCTCGCCTCCGTTCCCCTCTCCCTTCTCCCCTATCCTCTTTCCCCCCTCTATCCTCCTTATCCCCCCCCCCCCCAGCTCCCTTCCCTCCCACGCAACGTGAGACCTACTGACGAGCCGTTGATTTCTCTATTTATTTTTTTTTTTCTAGTTTTACTTTCCTCCTCCTTCTCCTCCTCCTCCTCTCCCTCGTCTTTCCCCTCCTCCTCCTCTTCCTCCTC
>NW_028234444.1:14966707-14979207 GCF_977035675.1 Penaeus japonicus | reverse complement strand
CTCAATTCCAGTCTTTATTTATTTATTTCTCTTTCTCTTTCTCACTTGTCCTCCCCCACTGTTCTGTCTCTCCCTCCCTCCCCCTCCTTCCACACACACCCCCTCCCCGCCCCATATCCCCCCCTCTCCCTGTTGTATCTCCCTTGGGGGCCCACATTCCTGATTGGGGGGAGGGTGGGGAAAGGAAAGGGGAGAGAAGAGTGAAATAGAGAGGGAGGGGAGGGGAGAGGAATAAAAAAAGGGAGGAGAGAGAGAGAGAGAGAGAGAGAGAGAGAGAGAGAGAGAGAGAGAGAGAGAGAGAGAGAGAGAGAGAGAGAGAGAGAGAGAGAGAGAGAGAGGAATGAAAAGGGGAGGGGAGGGGAGGGGAGGGCAGAGGACGAAAGAGGAGGGGAAGGAGGGAAGGAGATAAGTAAGAAGTAGAGAGAGAGGAGAGGGGAGAGGAGGCAAGAGGGAAGGAGGAGGGAAGAGGGATGAGGGGAGAGAGAGGAGGAGGGAAGAGGGATGAGGGGAGAGAGAGGATGAGGGAAGAGGGATAAGGGAAGAGGGATGAGGGGAGAGAGAGGATGAGGGAAGAGGGATAAGGGAAGAGGGATGAGGGGAGAGAGAGGAGGAGGGAAGAAGGACGAGGGGAGGAGGGACGAGGGGAGAGAGAGGAGGAGGGAAGAGGAATAAGGGGAGAGAGAGGAAGAGGGAAGAGGGATGAGGGGAGAGAGAGGAGTAGGGGAGAGGGACGAGGGGAGAGAGAGGGGAGAGGGCAGAGGGAAAAGGAATAGTAGAGAGAGAAAGAGGAAGAGGATGAGGGAGAAGAGTGAGGAGTAGGGGAGCAGAAGGGAGGGGAGAGAGAGGAGGGACGAGACCTTTCAGTATTGAGTGGTACGCGGCGTCCCCACCTCTTGTAAAAGATATGAAATTGACACCCGCTGCCCGCAGGATTTTTTTTTCGCCGCACGAAGGGGTTAAGGGGGAGGGGAGGGAGTGATGGGAAAGAGTGGAGGAGGAGGGAGGAGGATGGGAGATGGAAAGGAGGAGGAGGAGTGGATGGGAGGGAAGATGGGGGAGCGGAGGAGTGGATAGAGGAAAGATAAGGGAAGGAGTATTGAGGGGGAAGGGTGGATGGGAGGAGATGGGGAGAGGAGGAGTGAGGAAGGAGGAGGAGTATGGAAGGCAGGGAAGAATGGGGGGAGGGTAGGAGAAGAGTGAGATGGAGGAAGATGTGGAGGAGAGGGAAGAAGGGGGGAAGATATGGGGAAGATGGAGGGAGTGAGGGAGGGAGTGAGAGAGAGGAGTGGATGAAGAGAGGGAGATAGATGGGGAGGAAGAAGATGAGGGAGAAGTGAGAGTGGATGGAAGAAGAAGATAGGAGGGGAGGGTAGGAGTGAGGGAGGAGAGGAGTGTATGGAAGGGAAGATAGGTGTGGAAGGGTAAGGGAAGATGGGAGGGGAGGAGGAGTAGAATTGAGGGATAGATGAAGGAGAAGGAGTGGATGGGAGGGAAAAAGGAGTTGGTAATGGAGGAAAAGGGGAGGAGAGTGAGAGGGAAGAGTAGATAGATGGGAGGGAAGATGGGGGAGGGGAGGGAGTGAGGGGAGAAGGAGTGGATGGGAGGGAAGATGGGGGAGGGGAGGGAGTGAGGGGAGAAGGAGTAGATGGGAGGGAAGATGGGGGAGGGGAGGAGTGAATAGGAAGGAAGATGGGGAAGGGGAGGAGTGGGTAGGAGGGAAGATGGGAGAGGGGAGGGAGTGAGAGGAGGAGGAGTGGATGAAAGGGAAGATGGGGGAGGGGAGGAGGAGGAGTGGATGGAAGGGAAGATGGGGGAGAAGTGGTAGGAAAGTGGATGCATGAATAGAGAATGAGGTAGAATAGGGAAGGAAAGGGAGAAGAGGATTGACTGATAAATGAGAGCAGGAAGAATAAAAGAAGAAGAAGAAGAAAATAAAAAGAAAAGAAAAGGAATTAGAAGAAAAAGAACAATATGAAGGAAAAGAGGAAGAAGAAAAAGAAGAAGAAGAAGAACAACAACAACAACAACAACAACAACGAGGAACTAGGGGATTAAGAAGAAGAAGAAACGGTAGAGAAATAGAGGAAGGAGAAGAAGAAGAAGAAGAAGAAGAAGAAGAAGAAGAAGAAGAAGAAGAAGAAGAAGAAGAAGAAGAAGAAGAAGAAGAAGAAGAAGAAACGGTAGAGAAATAGAGGAAGGAGGAGGAGAAGAAGAAGAAGAAGAAGAAGAAGAAGAAGAAGAAGAAGAAGAAGAAGAAGAAGAAGAAGAAGAAGAAGAAGAAGAAGAAGAAGAAGAGGAAGGAGGAGTTCGAGGTCGATAGTGCTGCTGCTGCTGATCGATTTATACCTTCGTCATGTGAGGTGGGAGGAGGGGAGGGGAGGGGAGGGGAGGGGTTGGTGAGTTCTGAGGGGGAGGAGGGGGAGATTGCGTAAGGCGAAAGGAATGGAGGGAGGGTAGGGGACTGGTAGGGAGGAAGGGAAGGAGGGAGGGGGAGGGAGGGAAGGAGGGAGGGAGGGAAAGAGATGGAAGGTAAGGTGGGAGGGGAAGTGCAGTGTGGAGGGAGGAGGGAGGAGAAGGGAATGTGGTTGAATCTTAGTGGTGGTCGATGGGCTGTGGGTCCATTTTTGATAAGAGGAATTTGTGTGGTGGTGAGGATGTGGCAGATCCTGGGTGCTGATGTGTGGCCGCTCGTGATGTGGTTGTGTGGTGTTGGCTGTGATGATAGGCTCGTATAGTGTGAACTATTGTGATGTGATTGTATGGTGTTGGCTGTGATGATAGGCTCGTATAGTGTGGACTGTTGTGATGTGATTGTATGGTGTTGGCTGTGATGATAGGCTCGTATAGTGTGGACTGTTGTGATGTGATTGTATGGTGTTGGCTGTGATGATAAGCTAGTATAGTGTGGGCTGTTGTGATGTGCTTCTGCAGTTTTGGCTGTTGGGATGTGCTTGTATAGTGTCGGCTCTTAGGTTGTGCTTGTATAGTGTTCATAATGACACATGTAGAAAAAGAGGTATAAATGAGACCTGATCTGCTACTATGCTGTGGCTTGTTGTGATGTTCTTGTTATTTGTGATGTGTTGTTTATGTTTTTGGATGTTTTTTCAAGGGGTTTTAGTTTGTATAGGGTTACCTATGGTATAGTGTTTCTGGTGTTGGATGGCATTGCAGGGTCGCCGTGTTTTATCATGAGTGCAAGCTATGGTGTCTGGCTGCCGAGTGAATAGTGAGGACACTATAATGATGATGGTGTTGATTATGCAACGTCTTGTTTGCCTGTTTGACGTGCAGTTTAGAATCAGGAAGTTATGCTAATTAGTCTTAATTAAAACCAGTTGGATTGATGTTATTCTGTGAAGTAATTTTGAACTTTTGCCATATCCCTATACCCCGTCCTCTTCTTCTACCTCATCTCCCTCTTCCCTCTCCTAGTCTTCTTTTTCCTTCTCCTCCTCCCCCTCCTCCTACTTTTACTACTACTACTACTACTACTATCCTTCTTCTTCGTCCTCTTCGTCTTCTTCGTCTTCTTCGTCTTCTTCGTCTTCTACGTCCTCCTCCTTTTCCTCTGACTCCTCCTCTTCCTTTTCCTCCTCCTCTTCTCCTTCCCCCTCCTCCTTCTCTTCCTTCCTCCTCGTGTTCCTGTACCTTCTCCTCCTGTCCCTCCTCCTCCCCATCCCCCCTCCCCCTCTCCTCCTCCTCCTCCTCCTCCTCCTCCCCATCCCCCCTCTCCTCCTCCTCCTCCTCCTCCTCCTTCCCCTCCTCCTCCCCCCCTCCTCCTCCTCCTCCTCCTCCTCCCCCTCCTCCTCCTCCCCCCCCTCCTCCTCCCCCCCCTCCCCCTCCCTCCTCCCCCCCCCTCCCCCCCCTCCCTCCCCCTCCTCCTCCCCCCCCCCCTCCTCCTCCTCCTCCTCCCCTCCTCCTCCTCCCCCCCTCCTCCCCTCCTCCTCCCCCCCCTCCAACCTCCATGAAGACAGCGTGCAGGTGAAATATTAAACACTTCCATATCATCGACCAAAGCTTTCATCACCCCTCGTCCCCTCGTCCTCTTGATTCTCCCCTTCATCCCTCTCCCCTTCCCCCTCTCCCCTCCCTCCTCTTCCCTCCCCTCTCCCCTCTCCCCTCCTCCCTTGCCCTACCTCCCTCCTCTCTACTCCCTTTCCCTTCCTCCGTCCCTGCTTCCTTCGTCCTCGCTGTCCCCTCCTCCTTTTCCCTTCCTCACTCTCCCCTTCTCCCTCTTCTTTTCTATCTCCCTCTCGCTATTTTCTGCTCCCACCGTCATTTTGAGAGAAGGAGAGGAGAGAGGGAGAGGGAAACAGAATGAGAGGAAAAGAGAGACTGAGACAGAGAGAGGGGGAAAATAGTACGAAGAAGAAGACGAAAAAGAAGGAGAAGATACAGAAAAGAAAGAGAGACAGGAAAGAAAGAGCTACGAAGACAGAGAGAGAGAAAGAGAAGAAAAGAGGGAAACGCCAATAGGAGGAAAAGGGCTGCAATAAGGGAACAAGGGATTAGCAGATACAAGAGGGGAAGAGGCAGAGGGGGATGAGGGGAAGAGAAGATAAATGAAGACTAGGAGAGAGGAGGGAGAGGCGAAGGGAAAAGGAGAGTGAGGGTGAGAGGGAGAGGGAGAAGGAGAGGGAGAGGGAGGGAGAGTGTGAAAGTGAGGATCAGGGTGAGAGGGAGAGAGGAAGAGGAAGAGGGGGAGGGGGAGAGGGAGAGGGAGAGGGAGGGGGAGGGGGAGGGGGGAAAGGAAGAGAAATAATTAAAGACACTCCCTGTTCTTATCGTATCTGTTATTGCTGTTGTATTGTACGTTTGTTGCATTTTATGCGGTGGTGTTGCTATCGAAGTTGCTGTCATTGTTGCTATGGTTGGTGGTATTCTTACTGTTGTACTTAATTTTCTTATTTTGTCTTTGTTTTTTTTTTGTTTTTTTTTGTATCCTGATTTTACTGCAGTCAGGTGACGTTGTTATAAGTATTGTTATGTTTATTACTGTTTTTTGCATTATTTTTATTATTATTGTTGTTGTTATTGTTTGTTCTAATTATTGTTGTGTTCATTGTTAAAGTTGTTGTCATCATCGTTGTCATTGTTTCATTGTTGTTAACGTTGGTATAGACGTTATTTGTCGTTGCCATGGTCATAATTTCCTTGTTGCCATTGTCATTATTTCCTTGTTGCCATAGTCATCATTTCCTTGTTGCCATAGTCATTATTTCCTTGTTGCCATAGTCATTATTTCCTTGTTGCCATAGTCATTATTTCCTTGTTGCCATAGTCATTATTTCCTTGTTGCCATAGTCATTACGTCGTTGCCATAGTCATTATGTCGTTGTTGCCATAGTCATCATTTCCTTGTCATAGTCATCATTTCCTTGTTGCCATAGTCATTATTTCCTTGTTGCCATAGTCATTATCTCCTTGTTGCCATAGTCATTGCGTCGTTGCCGTTGCCATTATTTCCTCGTTGTCGTTGTCGTCGCCGTGGCCTGGACTCGAGATTCCCCTGAAAAGCGCGGCGGCGACGAAGAAGGCGTCCGCAGGTGAGGCCCGTCAAGGTGGCTCTCATTAAGGAGAACGCCGCTGTGAGTGACACTTGCAGGGGGAGGGGGGGTGGGGTGGGGAGGGGGGTGGGCGGTGGGAGTAAGGGGTTGTGAAGACTGGGGAGGGAGGGAGGGCGGGTGGGTGGGTGGGGGTGGGTGAGGATAGGTGGGTGAGAGGAACGGATGAAAGGGGGAAGGGAGGGAAGGGAGAGAGGGAGGGAGGGAGGGAGGGAGAGAGGGAGGGAGGGAGGTTGGGAGGGAAGAAGGAAGGAAGGAGGAAACGGAGATAAAAGGGGCAGAGAGACTGAAGAGGGTAAGGGAAGGGGGGGGGAAGGAAGGATGGAGAAGGATAGGGGAAGAAGGGGGGCCGGAAGGATAGGAGGGGGAGAAGGAATGGATGGGGAAGGATAGGAGAGTAGAGAGTCGGAAGGGTGGGGAGAGGGGCCAGAGGAATGGAAGGAAAGGAATAGAGGGAGAAAGGACGGGGGGAAGGGAGGGGGTAAGGGGAAGAAGGTGGAGGAAGGAAGAAGGAGAAAGGAAGGGAGTTAGAGGAGGAGTAGACGGAGGAGGAGGAAGAGGGAAGGTCGTGGTCTCTCTACCTGTTGAGAAGAAAGGAGAGGGGGCAGAGGGGTAAGAGGAGTGATGGAGTGACAGTGGGAATGAGGGGGTGGATGGGATGGTATGGGGGGAGGCGACGGAAGTGGCGAGGAAAGAGGATGTGGAAGTGGGTAGAGAAGGACACACACATACAGACACACACATACAGACACACACACACACACACACACACACACACACACACACACACACACACACACACACACACACACACACACACACACACACACACACACACACACACACACACACACACACACACACACACACACACACATATACTTACATACGCTCACAGAAAAGGGAACGTGACACTACAAAGAAACTGGCGGGGAGACAGGCAGGCCGGTAGACAGACAGACAGTCAGACAGACAGACAGACAGACAGACAGACAGACAGACAGACAGACAGACAGACAGACAGACAGACAGACAGACAGACAGACGGCAGACAGACAGACGGCAAGCAAACAGGCAAACTGACCGACAGATAGACACACACACACAAGAGGGAACGTGACACGACAAACCAAGAAGCTGGCAGACAGACAGACCGAGAGACCGACAGACCGACAGACCGAGAGCGACGCGGGGAGAAAGCGGAAGGCGAGAAGAACCGACCATTGTTGAGAAGAAGAAGAAGAACGCATTGTTCTTATTAGTAACGAAAGAAGGGGCGAGTGGAATTAGTGAGGGAGGGAGTCGTGGTAATGAGGAATGCCCTCGGGGGCTCTAGGCTGCTACTTGGAGGGCTGTGAGAGGGGGGAGGTGGGAGGGGGAGGTGAGGGGAGGGAAGGAAGAAGGGTGTGAAGGGGGGAGGGGGAGGTGAGGATGAGAGTTGTGAGGGGGACAGGGAAGTGGGAGATGAAGGAAGGAGGAGGGGTGTGAGGAGGAGAGAGGGGAGGGGAAGGTCAGGGAAGGAGGAGGGCTGTAAGGGGGGAGGGGGGAAAGGAAGTTGAAGGAAGGAGGAGGGCTACGAGGGGGAGAGGGGAGGAAGAGAAGGAAGAGTGGTCTAAGGTGGGGAAGGGGAAGAGGGGTGTGAGGGGAGGAGGGGTGTGGGAGGTGAAGGTGAGGGAGAGGGGATGGAAGGAAGAGGGGAGGGGAATGTAGGTGGAGGAAGGAGGGGTAGAGGATGGCGAGGGGAAGAGAAGGTAAGTAGAGAAGGAGAAAATAGGAGGGAGGAGTAAGCAGCAAAGGAAGGAGGGAGAGAGGGGAAGTGAGGGAAGGAGAGGGAAGCGAGGTAGGGGAGAAGAAGGGGGAGTTCGAAGGAAGTAAGGAGGGAGTGAGAGTAAGAAGGGGAGGCAACAAAGAGAACGGAAGAGGAAGGAAAGAAACGAGGAAGAAGGGGATGAGATGGATGGAAATGGGGACAAAAGGGGGGAGAGAGAGGCGGTGGGGGAGGGATGTGAAAGGGGTGAAAGCTGGAGACGAGAAAGAGAAAGGAAGGGAGCGCGGGGAGGGGGGGGGAAGAGTGTGAGAGATAGGAATGTCGATGGTAGAGAGAGAGAGAGAGAGAGAGAGAGAGAGAGAGAGAGAGAGAGAGAGAGAGAGAGAGAGAGAGAGAGAGAGAGAGAGAGAGAGAGAGAGAGAGAGGAGACGGGAGCCGTAATGAAGTGCGGGACTTCTAAAGTGGATGGAAAGAGGTTAAGTATGGACTCCCTTTTTATCCATTTTAGTTCTTTATATGAAAAAATAAATCTCAGAAGGGCTCTTAAGATGCCACTCCGAAGGAGACGTGAAGAAGAAGAAGAAAAGGAAAACAGAAGAAGCGACGAGTAAAAACATAAACAGAATACTTACGATGTTGAAAAGGCTAGTGAAACACGGAAGAGAAGACCGTAGATTTTAGATGGCAGCAGTTTCTGAAAGGGTGGGAGTAGGGGCGGTGGTGGGGGGCGAGGGTGACAGTACATTACAGGGCAAGAAAGAAAAAAAGGTTGGTAAACTCCACACACAAGGGGAAGGAAAAGGGTGAGATTGGAAGGGGGAATCCTGTACAGCATAGGAGGGAGAGGGAGGAAAATGAGATGGAGTTGAAGGAAAGGGATAATAATGATATTAAGGAGGAGGAGACAGACGGACGGACAGACAGACAGACAGACAGACAGACAGACAGACAGACAGACAGACAGACAGACAGACAGACAGAGAAATGCAAAGAACAACGAAGAAACCTTTAATTTAGGGTCAACGAACAAACGGAAATGCAAGTCCCTAATGAGATGCGTCTGGGGTCCTGATTATCCTTCTAGGGGGAGGGGGGGCGGGGAAGAGGAGGGGTAAAAGGGGCTGAGGTGAGGGTGTTTAGGGATGGGGATCGGGGGGGGGCTCAGGTTAGGGAGGGAGTAGGAGTGGGAATGATAGAGAGAGAGAGACAGAGACAGAATCGGAGAAAAGATGAGAGAGATAAAGAGAAAAGTGTGAGTGTGGGAGTGATAGAGAGAGACCGAGATAAATAGAGAGAAAGGGAATGGAGAAATGACGACAGAACGAGAGAGAAAGAACAATGACCCCGGATGTTTGACCCTGATTGAAAAGCAGAAAGCACACCGCCCACGCCATTGTCTCGCGCAATAGAAGACGTGGGTGTGATTTGCGAAGTCGAGGAGAAGGAGACGGAGGTTGATTAATTAGATTAATTAATTGATTAATGGGCTGCCTTGGGGTACTGGCAACGCAACGCTACGTTTCCGTCCTTTGTTGTTGTTTTTGTTTGTTGGTTTCGTCGGGGATTCTTTGCTTGTTCGTGTTGTTTATGTACGCGTGTGGCTGTCTCTGTAGTTGTGTATGTATGGATGAGTGATTTAATGAATGTGTATGTATACACAGGAAGACAAGAATCGACAGGCAGACGGACGGACAAACAAACAAACAAACAGAGACACACAGACAGTCAGACAGAAATCCAATCCAAGCCAAGCTAAGCCAAGCCAAGCACGAAAGAACAGAAGAGAAATCAATGTCCGGGAGACAAGATAAGCCATAAGCGCACACAAGTAAGGACGAAGAGCCATAGAGAAGGAGAGGAGGGAGGTGGGAGGAGAGGAGGGAGGAGGGAGGAGGGAGGAGGGAGAAGGGAGGGTTTCGTAACAGGTCCGGCGCTCTCGGGGCTTCTAGCTCAGCCTCTCCGTTACGTCATGTGTCTTGGGGACGTCTTCGTAAACGTCTTGGCTTTACGGAGTACGGAGATGAGGTCAAGGCTGTTGCTGGGAAAGGTTATTTTTAGGCATTGTATTCTGTGATTTTTGTTTATTTATTACTTGATTTGTTATTATTGTTGTTGTTGTTGTTGTTGTTCTTATTGCAGTTGTTATTATTATTGCAGTTGTTATTATTATTGTAATTGTTATTATGATTATCATTATTATTAGTAGTAGTATTATCGTTTATATATTTATTTATTATTATTATTATTTATTTTTTTATTTATTTATTTGTTTTTTGATATGTGTAGTTATGTAGCTTATGTATAGTTTGAACATTAAAGTTTCTTAATGAGGAATGAATTTCTTGCTGTCTGTGTAGGTTTGTCTTTTTATTTGTTATTTATACCTTTCTTTCTTTTCTATTCTCGTTCTTTCTTACTCTTTTTCTCTCTAGATGGTGAAAAAAGTAGTAGTAATAATATGAGTAGTGATGTGATGATGATAATAATAATAATGATAATAATAATAATAATAATAATAGTAATAAAAGTGATAATAATGATGCTATTACTATCATTACTATTGCTATTTATAAAACCTATTGTTGTGTTGTGTGTAAGTTGTAGTAGGGGGTTGGCCTCCCGGCACGAAGGAGGCCCGACGAAGATAAATGAAAAGTCAAAAAGAATGAAAAAAGAGAAGTTAAGAAGGGGGGAGGAGGCGACAAGAGGGTGTGGGAGGGTGTAGGCGGACAATAACCAGAAGCCTGATGGTAAAATCAATGTGATAAGTGCCTAATCGGAATTGCATTAGGTACCCTATCCTCCCCTCTCACCTCCCCCCTCCCCCTCCCCTTCCCCCTTACCCTTACCTCTCCTTGAATAAGCCTCCTTCCCCTTTACCCTTCTCCTTAGCCTTCCCCCTTCCCCCTTCTCTCTCCTCTTCTTCTTTGCCCTCCTCTCTCTCCTCTTTTCCTTTTCCTTTCCCCTTCTCTTTCTTCTTCCCCTACGCCCTCTCCTTCACCCTTCTCTTTCTCCTTTCTTCTTTCCCTTCACCCTTCGCCATCGCCTCCCCCCCTCATCATCTACAGATCACATCCTATATCTGTCCTCTCCCCCCTCCACCTTTCCCTGTTACACCTCCACTCACCCTCTATTTTTTTTTTCTGCTTTACAAAACTAACCTTAAACCCACTTCCTCTCCCTATATCGTTCTTCCATATCTGTTCCTTTCCTGTTCTCTCACCTCCCTACCTCCCCTCCTCTGACCTTTTTCCTTCTCCATAACTTATTCACCCTTTCCCTCTCCTATTCTCCTTCCCTCTCTCGTTACTCCCCAACCCTTTTCTTTCCTCTCCACCATTCCTCTCCTCCTCCCCTTTCCTCCACCATTATTCCTTTTTCTTCCCTTTACCTCCCCCTCTTTTTTCTCTTACTCTTTAAACCAACACTTCCTCGCTTTTTTAAATCACCCTACCTTCTCTTCCCCTCTCCCTTAAATCCCCCTCCCCCTCCCCCCTTTCACCTCTGCTCCCTCCCTCCTTCTCCCTCTCCCTCCCTCCTTCCCCCTCTCCCTCCCTCCTTCCCCCTCTCCCTCCCTCCTTCCCCTCCTTCCCCCTCTCCCTCCCTCCTTCCCCCTCTCCCTCCCTCCTTCCCCCTCTCCCTCCCTCCTCCCCCCTCTCCCCCCAATAACCCTTCCCTCTTTCCGTTCCCTTCATCCGGCCAACGTTACCCTGAGGGTGCATAAACTCTTACTTAAAGTTGGTGCGTCCAGGGAGAATGCTAATAGCTGTTCAGACTTGGGAAGAGGGGGAGGGAGGGAGGGAGGGAGGGAGGAAGAGGGGAGGAGGGAGAGAGGGAGGGAGGGAGGGGAAGAATGGATAGATTAATGAGAGAAGGAAGGAAGGAAGGAAGGAATGAGGGGAGGGAGGAAGAGAGGGAGGGAGGGAGGGAGGGAGGGAGGGAGGAAGGGAGGGAAGGAGGGGAAGAATGAATAGATTAATGAAAGAAGGAAGGAAGGAAGGAAGGAAGGAATAAGGGGAGGGTGCAAGAGAGAGAGAGAGAAAGGGAGTGAGGGAAGTTAGAGGAAATTGGTGAGAGGGAATGGAATGGAAGAATAAAGAAAGGAAAGAAGTGGTGGAGGTAGGACGAAGAAAGAACAGGAACTAGAGGAACAGGAATAAAGGGTGGGAGGAAGGTAGAAGGGAGGGACAAAAGTTGGAACGAAGAAGAAAAAGACAAAAGAAAAATAAGAAAGAAGGAGGGGAAGGGAGAAAGAAGAAAAAAAGGAGGGAGGTCAAGGAATGAGGTCACTCATTTACAGATAGAGAATACCTTTTTTCATGACGTTGTGTGGACGGTGACCTTATAAGCAATGTACTTCACTTGTCATTTACGTAATACTAGGGAAACCCCATGGATAGTTTGAACTTTTTTGTTGTTGTTGTTCTTGCAGTGTATACATAACAGCCCCACCATATGTGTGATATTTTTTTGTTCTGAGGATGTATATTGTGTATTTTTTTGTATTTTTTTATGGATTCTTTTGTATTCTTCTGATATAGACATATCAATCCTGTATATACGATTACGTGTTCTAGTTATGTATATGCATACCGTTCTCGTATATAGTAAACATTACGATGTTTTAAGATCCTACCGATACTCTATACACAACAAATGCAACAGCTGCGAAGATATATATTGATTTCCATTGATATATACCATCATATAAACATTTGCATCAACGTGCATATTGATAGACTAATGTTTCTCTTTCTCTCTCTCTTCAGGTACGGCTTATTGATGCAAGAGCGGAGGAGGACTGTGAGTCATCTCCCTTTGTGGTTGCAGAAAAGTCTGTGTGTATTTATAGAGGTATAGAGATAGTGTGTGTGTGTGTGTGTTTGTGTGTGTGTGTGTGTGTATGTGGATGTGGATGTGGATGTGTATATATATGTGTTTGTTTGTTTGTTAGAGGCAAGACCGACAGACAGACAGACAGACAGACAGATGGAGAGCAATGTGTTTGGTGGTGGGACAGTATTTTGATTTTATTAATTTAGATTATTATTATCAATATTATAATAATAATCATTATTATTGTTATCATTATTAGTTGCTTGTTCGCTCACTCGCATATTTATTCATTCAAATACATGCTCAACCATCTGGTTTTTCCACTCCTT
>NW_028234444.1:14952539-14957539 GCF_977035675.1 Penaeus japonicus | reverse complement strand
GAATCTCCATGCAGGAACCTCTGTTCTAGACATTTCAGAACACTGCAGGGAACTTGAAAGCACTTCAGACACCTCAGGATACCCCCAAGATATCGAGACTTCCCCAAGGCAGTTCAAGGCGCCCCCCACGACATCTCAAGACACCTCAAAACGTCCTTAAGACACACCAAGATACTCTTAAAACATTCCAGGACACTCTTAGAAGATCACCAACGTATCCTTGAATATCCCAAGACCATTCAAAATCCCTCAGACATCGCCATACACTTCCAAGCCACTCCAAGATACCTGAAGACACTCAAGACAACGCCAAGGCAACCCATGATACGTCGAGACACTCCTTATTCTCCCAGTGGACCCTCGAAAACACCTCACACCAATTCAAGAGACCAAACAGAAATACCCCGAGGCACCCAAAGCCACCCTTGCAACTCCTCGAAGGAACACCAGCATACCTCAAGCCAATCCAAGACCCTCTGGAATACCTCAATTCTATCCCCAAGGCACCTGGAGACACCCTCCGAGACACCACCGAGACACGTCAAGCCACTCCTGAAGCACCTCTAATGTACCCGAAGACACCTGAAGACAATCCAAGCCACCACCTCAGACACCTCAAGCCGCTACGCCGCCGCCTCGGTGAGAAGATCACGGAGGACGGAGCGCGCGGAGGACGGGGCGGCGCGAAAAGGAAAATTAATGCGATAAACAAGGTGATTGGATGATTGGCGGGTAAATGGAGTTTGAATTAGTTTATGATGTGATTAGATGGAGCAGATTGCTTGTGCGGCGGTATGAGGGAGGGAGGGAGGGAGAAGGGAGAGCGGAGGGAGGGAGGGAGGGAGAAGGGAGGAGGGAGGGAGGGAAGAAGGAAGGAAGGAAGGACGAACGGAAGGAAGGGAAGGAGGGACGGAGTGGGGGGGTGAATAGGTAGGATGGTTGGAAATGGAGTGGGAGAGGAGAAAAGGAAAGGAAAGGAAAGGAAAGGAGGGAGAGAGACAGGGGTTGGGAAAGTTATATTGACTCCTTGACTCCTCGGTCTGAACGTGCAATTGCAGTGATTTGCATATTGACATTGCAATAACGTACTTTATTGTATGATTTCTTATTATTATCTTCTATCTTTGAACTTCCATGGCTGTTAATTTCACACACACACCCTTATATAATCAGTGTTTTATGTGAGAATGTCCCAGACGAGGATATTGCGTGTGGAAGAGAGAGAGAGAGAGAGAGAGAGAGAGAGAGAGAGAGAGAGAGAGAGAGAGAGAGAGAGAGAGAGAGAGAGAGGGGGGGGGGGGAGAGAAATTAATTAATTAATTAATTAATGAAACAGAGAGAGAAATAAAAAGAGATAACAGAGAAAGAAACAGAAAGAGAGATGGCAGAGAGAAAAACAGAAAGAGAGAGAAAGAAAAGGAGACGTAGACAGAGAGACTAGAATTGAAGGGGGGGGGGGAGTGGGAGGAGTATATGTCTGGGTAAGTGGAGAATGACCTTGAATGGCTTTGCAACGGTCAGATCAATGGCAGCTCAACCACCTATTAATAGTTTTAAACCTTTATGTATCTGGCATTGCAAATCCTGGGGGAGAAATAGAAAAGTGGAAGAGAGAGAGAGAAAAAATGAAAGAGGGAAAACAGAGAGAAAGGGAAAGAGAGAGGAAAATAAATTAAAGAGAAAGAGAAAAAGAGAGAGAAAGGAAGAGCCTGGCAGACACGTGTCATGAGTCCGTGCGTGTGTATCTAATTTTATATCTATCCGCGTCTGTGTCTGATTGTGCGTGCGTGCAAGTGTTTGTGTGTGTGTGTGTGCGTGCGTGTGTGTGTGTGTGTGCGTGTGTTCATAGCGCGCATGCCTATGCGTGTGTCTGTGTGTGTGTCTAAGTATACGCACCTAGGTGTGTGTATGTGTCTGAGTGTGTGTGTGTGGGTGTACGTACCTACGTGTGAGTGTGTGTCGAGAGTACTTATTGATCCCAGCGTTAATGCCAGACAGTGGCACCCCCGCACGCATAATTTGGCCAGTGTCATAAACCGACCTCTCCCTCCGCGGCTCTCGTGTTTGGAAACGAGATTAGATGAATGTGAATGATCGTTTTCTTTGCAGTTCCATAGCCCGTTTTCTTTCGTTTTTTTTTTTTTTTTCTTTTTCTTTGCTTTTTTTTTCACTTTCTTGTTTTTTTGTTATCTCGTTCTGTTTCAGTTTCCGGTTATGTTTCATTCCGTTTGGTTTCGATTTTCTTTTTGAACGAGTCTGGTTATTATCTCTCTCTCTTTCTTCCTCCCTCCTCCCTCCCTCCCTCCCTCCCTCCCTCCTTCCTGATTCATTTATTGCTCTCCCCTTTCATCTGCACTTCTGGTTACACATATGTCTGTCTGTCTGCATGTATGTAACCCTTTATCTTCGCCCTTCTCTCTTCGGCTTCTTTATTAATACAGTAAAATTGTATTCGAATGTACAATGATGGTTGCAGATATGCTGATGATAGTGATGATGATAATGGTGATAATGAAAAGTGATAGTAATGATAATGATGTTAATGATTATAATTGTGATGAAGATAGTAATTAAAGTAATTATGATAATGATAGTAATAATTGTAATGATATCAAAGATAATGATCATAGTAATAATGGTGATTATAAAGGTAATGCTAATGCTAATGATGATTATCATGATAATGATAATAATATGAACAATAATGATAATAATAATAATGATAACGAAACATTTTTTTTTTCTCATCGCAAAACTTATTTTTGGTTGCTGTTCACTATTTTTTTTATACGTAGGTTTAGCGATGTTTTAATTAGGGTCTCAGATTTATTTATTTTTTTCCCTCTTCCCAATTATTTATTCTTTTATATAGATTCGGGACGTTTATTAAAAATTCGCAATTAGTCTGTTTGGTTTGTGATATTTATTTTGAGTGTTCTCAATGCCTTGGGAAAATATTTGTATTAAAGTATGAGGTCAAATATATTACGCTTACCTGGAAGGAGGATGGGAAGGAGGGAGGGAGGGAGGGAGGGAGGAGGAAGGGGGGGAGGGGAAGAAGGAAGGAGGGAGGAAGGAGGGAGGGAAGGAAGGAAGGAAGGAGGGAGGGAAGAAAGGAAGGTTGGAAGGAAGGGGTCAAATATATAACACTTACCTGGAGAGAGGGAGGGAGAGAAGAAGAGGGGGAAGGTAGAGAGGGAAGGAGGGAGGGAGTGAAGGAGTGAGAGAGGGAGGGAATAAAAAAAGAAAGAAAGAAAGAATAGAGGGAAAAAGGAAAAGAGAAAGAGAAAAAGAAAAAGAGAGCGAGAGAGAGAGTGAGTGAGTGAGAGAGATAGTGAGATGAAGAGTAAGAGTGAGAGTGAGAGAGAGGGGGGGTGATTTTGCCGAGGAATGTGTAGACTAGACAATATACACATATAAAGTACAAGGGTAACGAGTCTTAATTTATTAATATGTTTTCTTCATATCCTTAATAATTTAAATCTAAATATTCATGGTTTTCCCATTCTTATTATTTTCTTGGTTAATGTATTGACTTTTATTATTAATTTTCCATAACAGAAAAGACATTACACTGCGTGAACAGAGATGCTTTACAACAGAAAGAAGTCTACGGTGAAAGACCGCCATGTTTCATTTACTTATTCCTACTTCATACGAGGAGGATTGATAAATTGTCAAAGACCAGATAGCTTTATGGCTGTTTTTCGCAAGATAAGTTGATATGTATTTCATAGGATATATGATAATGACTGCATTTAGCTGGACAGTGAGCAAGCAACGTAGAAAAAGTCAACTACAATATAAATATTCACTTACGTTATAGAGTGCCATGTGATACAGTTTTTCATGCTGAGCTTTGTAATTATTTCATGTAATCTGTTTATACAAGAAGATATGCTTGTGATATATCCTCAATTCGGAGTATGATATTACATTAAGACCATATATCACATACATTAAGACCATATATCACACATGTAACGATGCCTTCCCATGCCTAAACTTTGGTAAATAAAGAGATCAAGAATTATGTGATATTTTTTTTTCAAATCGAACTACTAGGGGATATAATGAGGGTATAACCTAAATTTGAAATGCAGTGGTGCCATGTGATGTCATGACCATGCATCGTATGTGCCATAGCTTGTCCACGCTTGTGCAGTTAGCCAGGGTGGTAGATAAAGGGTTAAACGAAACTGGATTTTAAGATGACTTCTAGCTTTTGGGGGATTTTTTTTTATTATTGTTGTTGATATTATTATTATTGTTGTTATTATTATTATTATTATTATTATTATTATTATTATTATTATTAATTACTACTACTATAGTTACTTCTACTACTACTACTGTTATGATTATTATTATAATCATCATCATCCCTTATGTATCCGACAAGTTAGAGCAACAAGAAGAAGCGACAATAAACGTGATGTGCGGCAGACCATTTCCACAACGGTATAAAAAAAGGGAAAACAGACGAAGATCCATATATTATAGAGCGAAAGAAGAGATGGCCAGCGATCTCAGGAATTCATTTTACGACCACGGCGATCTGTGAACAACTGTGGCCCCGCGCGGAAGCGAGCTTGAGCCTGCAGTGTTATGACCTCTCTTGGGTCACGTCTCGGAAGTGTCAGGGAAGAGGGGGAGGGGGGTAAGGCTGGGGGGGGTAACGAGAGAGAGAGATAGGAGGACGAGGGAGGGGAGTGGGAGTACGAGAGGGAGGGGAGTAAGGAAAGGAGGGAGATGAGGGGAGAGAAGGAAAGGAAAGGAGGGAGATGAGGGAAGGGAAGGAAAGGGGGAAATAGAGACTGGGAAGGGAAGGAAATGAAATGGGGAAATAGAGGCTGGGAAGGGGAGGAAGAGAGGGGTAGAGGAATTCGGAAGGGGATGAGAGAGAGTGTTTTTGGTGAACAGAAAAGAGAGGTAAAGATTAAAGATCATACGAAGAAAGGAATAAATCTACGGAAGGATAAGAAATACACCAAAAGATA
>NW_028234444.1:14935039-14945039 GCF_977035675.1 Penaeus japonicus | reverse complement strand
CTCACGTTTTCGCTTCATAAATATGCAGCGGTGATGCGAGAGAGGGAGTGGGAGTGGGAGTGGGAGTGGGAGTGGGAAAGAAGTGGGAGTGGCGGTGGAGGAGGTTGGGAGAGGGAAAAAAGGGAGTGTGGGAGTGCGAGTGGGAGAGAGAGGGAAAGAAATGGGAGTGGAAGAGAGGGTTGGAGAGGGAGAGGGAAAGGGAAGGAAGTGGGAGTGGGAGTTGGATAGGGAGGGGGAGCGAATGAGTGGGATTGGGAGAGGGAATGGATGGCAAGGGGAATGAAAGAGGGAGAGAACGATAGAGGAGGTCGGAGTGGGAGTGGAAGTGGGTGTAGTTGTGGGTGTGGGAGTAGGGTATGAAGAGGGAAGGGAATGGAAGGGAAAAGTGTAGGATAGTGTGGGAGATAGAGGAAATGAGGAAAAAGTGGGAGAGGAAAGGAAGAGGAAGAGACAGGCAGACAGCCAGAGAACTATCCACGAAACCTGCATTCAATAAAACATTCCAGGAAGAAGGGTGTGGGTCGTGGGGGTGCAGTGGGGGGGAGGCAATGGGGGGGGGGATTTTCTTTCTGCTTCCTGTGTTCTGTTGTCCGTCGTTTTTTTCCTTTGCTTTGCGAGAGAGAGAGAAAGAGAGTGAGAGTGAGAGTGAGAGAGAGAGAGAGAGAGAGAGAGAGAGAGAGAGAGAGAGAGAGAGAGAGAGAGAGAGAGAGAGAGAGAGAGAGAGAGAGAGAGAGAGAGCGCGAGAGAGAGAGAGAGAGAGAGAGAGAGAGAGAGAGAGAGAGAGAGAGAGAGAGAGAGAGAACCCGCAAGACCGGCGCCGATCTCTCTCTCCACTCCTGCAAGACGTCCGATGTCAGAGAGATCCCCTGGGAGATGAGGCGGTGGGGGTGGGGGGTGGGGGGGATTTATTGTCTGGGCTTCCGGTGAGAGGCTGGGAGGATGGGGATGCCGCGGGGGGGGGGGCTAGGGGGAAGGGAGGTGATGGAAGGGGAGAGGGAGAGGGGAGGAGGGGGAGAGGAGTAGGGGAAGGAGGGAGGAGAAGGAGGATTCCGCGGGGGGGAGTGGGGAGGTAGGGAGAAGGGAGGAGATGGAGGGGGAGAGGGGAGGAGGGAGGAGACGGATGGAGAGCGGGGAGAGGGCAGAGCAAGGAATGATGGAGGGGGAGAAAGGAGTTTGGGGAGAAGGGAGAGGGCTAGTAAGGATGGTGTGGTAGAGGGAGAGAAAGAAGTTGGGGTGGAGGAAGGGGATGAGGGGGATTGAGAAGGAATGGGGGAGGGTGGAAAAAAGGGGGAAAGGGGGAAAGGGAGAGGTAAAGGAGGAGAGGAGAGAACCAGAGGTGGGGCCGGGGTGTAAGAGGGGAAAGCAAGAACGAAGAATGATAATAGAACAGGAGTGGGGAGCGGGGGAGGAGGAGCGAGGAAAAGGCGGGGGTGGGTGGGGGGGGGGGCTAAGAAGTTGGGAGAGTAAGAGAAGGGAGTAACAGAGGAGTATGGAGGGGAGTGAAGGGAAGAGGATAGAACAAGAGTAGGGAGGAATGGAAGAGGGGGTGAGGGAAACCGGACTAGGAGGAGGAATGAAGGGAAGAGGTTAGAGTAAGAGTCTAGGAAAGGGGAAAGGGAAAGAGTGAGGGGAATAAGGGAAGGGGAGAGGAAAGGAATATATTGGTGTAAGGAAGGAGGGAGCGTAAGGGGAAGAGGAGTAGGAAGAGGAAGAGGAGGAGGAAGGGGAGGAGGAGAAGAAGGAGAAGGAGAAGAAAAAGAAGAAGAAGAAAAAGAAAAAGAAAAAGAAAAAAAGGAAAAGAAAACAAAAGAAAAAGGAAGGGAAGGGAAAAGAAGGGATGGGAGAGTAGGCATGAGAAAGGGAGGGAGAGATGGGAAGAGGGGAGAGTGAGCAGGAATGAGAAAGGGAGAGGGAAGAGGAAAATGAGAGAAAGAGCAGGAATGAGAAAAGATGGGGGAGGGGAGAGAGAGAGTAGGAGTGAAATGGGTGATGGTAGGGAGAGCAGGAATCAGATAGCGGAGGGGAGGAGGGAGGGAGGGGGAGGGGAGAGAGAGCAGCGAAAAGATGAGGGAGGGGAGGGTGAGGGGATAGGGGAGGGGGGGGGAGAGATCTAAGGAGCTTTTGAATGTTTTTGTCGGCGTGGTGTGAGTGGGTGCGGGCGGGCTGGCGGGCTGGCCTTTTGGTGGACGGCGGAGAGGGGGGGAGAGGGGGGGGAAGGGGGGTTGGCCTTTTTGTCAGGGCGGGTGGCGGCTGTGTGTGCTATGCTGCTGGTTTTGTTGTTATTGTTGGCTTTGTTTTTGTCTTCGATTTTGTTATTTCTGTTATTATTGTCATTATTGTTGTTATTGTTTTTAATGTTGTCATTAGTATTGTTATTAATATTATCATTATCATTATTGTTTTTTTATTATTATTACTATTATTATCATTGTTAATGTTATTATCATTATTATTGTTATTATTATTATTAAATAATAATGTTAATATTATCATCATTGTCATTGTCATTATTGTCAGCATTTTATTATTAATATTCATATTCGAGTAATGTAATGATTAGTGCCATTATTATTATTATATTTTATATAAATTCATGTTGTCATCCTTGTCATCTCCTTTCTTTTTATAATCATTTTTTATCAATACACTGCACTCATACCTGAAGACGATTCGAACACATTCCAGCTTATTCGAACCGATTCCACTTCCCCTTGAGTTATTTTTATTACTTTTTTATTTATTTGTTTAGGAGTATTATTATTTTTTAGTCGGGCATCATCTATCCGATCTCAAGACGGCATTGCAAGAGCATTTTATGGGTTGTTGGGGGAGGGAGGGAGGGAGGGAGAGGAAAGATGGGAGGGTTGGAAAGATGAGAAGAGGGAGGGAGGGAAGGAGGGAGGAATTGTTGTTGTTTTTGTTCTTATTACTCTATTTACTGTTCTATTTTTTTCTCCTGCGTGTAAATTCTACGGTACAAACTCGCCATATTTAAATACGATTTTTCACGTATTGTGCTGTTAGATTATAGAATATGTATACAAGGGAATTAAAAGTGAATAAGATAAAAGTGACTTCTTCACAGTCATTCATTTTGCCTTTTTTCTGTACATTTAACTAATCTCATTAGAAGTTCTGCATTTTCTCGTTTTATCAGGCAATTTTCTCTTCTCTTTTGTTTTATAATTTTTCTCTCTCGTCCAGGCCCCATTTTGTTTTCTCTATTCACTCTCCGATTGGTTATCTATCTATCTGTGTGTCTCTCCTTTTAATTATTCATCTATTTAATTATCGGCCCATCAGCTGTTCTTAACTACCTAACTGTCGCCCTGCCTGCCGGACTTCCTGCCTGTCCACCTATCTGTCTGACACACACACACACACACACACACACACACACACACACACACACACACACACACACACACACACACACACACACACACACACACACACACACATACACACACACACACATACACACACACACACATATATATATATATATATATATATATATATATATATATATATATATATAGAGAGAGAGAGAGAGAGAGAGAGAGAGAGAGAGAGAGAGAGAGAGAGAGGGAAAGGGAGGAAAAGAGGAGAGAGGAGAGAGAGAGAGAGGAGAGAGAGAGAGAGAGAGAGAGAGAGAGAGAGAGAGAGAGAGAGAGAGAGAGAGAGAGAGAGAGAGAGAGAGAGAGAGAGAGAGAGAAATAAAAACGAGATTGAGAAAGCGAAAGATAAAAGAGAGACAGAAATAAAAAATGTATGAAAAGATAAAGAGACAGAGAGCAAAGAAGCGCCAGAAACGCATAAGTTGGCGAGCCATTCCCGAGTCCGGTCGACAAGACTAGGATCGCACGAACGGCAAATTTGTGTGGGCGAGGAGCGTGCGCTGAAATGCCCTACATGTGCGTGTGATTGCTTGCGTGTCTTTGCTTTTATGCATGGGGTTTGTCTGAGAGAGAGGGAGAGGGAGAGGGGGAAGAGGAAGGGAAAGGGAGAGGAAGAGGAAGAGGAAGGAGAAGGTGAAAGTGAAGGTGAAGGTGAAGGTGAAGGTGAAGGAGAAGGAGAAGGAGAAGGAGAAGGAGAAGGAGAAGGAGAAGGAGAAGGAGAGGGAGAGGGAGAGGGAGAGGGAGAGGGAGAGGGAGAGGGAGAGGGAGAGGGAGAGGGAGAGGAGAGAGAGGGAGAGGGAGAGAGAGAGAGAGAGAGAGAGAGAGAGAGAGAGAGAGAGAGAGAGAGAGAGAGAGAGAGAGAGAGAGAGAGAGAGAGAGAGAGAAAACGAGAGCAGAGAGAAACAGACAGACATATATCGAACAGTTCATTCGATCTCCCAGTGTCTCATAGCAAGTACCCGGAAACGTCATTCCCCCTCCCCTCCCTTCCCCATCCACCCCTCCCCCCACCCAAGCCCCACGCATACACCACCGCAACCCCACACCCATACCCCCACCCCCACACCCCTCTACACCCCGCCCTGACAGCAGTCTAGACGGGTTCATCAACCTCCTTGGTGAGACTGCTGACCGTGAACCATAAACCTTGAGCCCTGAACCGTGAACCTTCAACCCTGAACCGTGAACCGTGAACATTCAACCCTTAACCCTGAACCCTGTACCGTGAACCTTCAACCCTGAGACCTGTATCGTGAGCCAACCCGTCAATTTGCGTGCGTGAATGAGGAGAGGATCTGCATGTCCTTGGTGTGGGGTTAAACAATACTACAAGAAGAAGATACGAGAAATACCTACTTGTTTTAAAGTTATTTCGTGGGTTATTTGTGTGTGTATTACTTATTATTATTGTTGTTGTTTTTTCTTCTTCTTCCTCTTCTTCTTCGTCTTCTTCTTCGTCTTCTTCTTCATTATTATCGTCTTCATCATCGTTTGAGTTATTGTTAACTATTCTTGTCGTTATTTTATTTTCTGACATTTGCAAAAAGGGGGCGATATTTTTTCCAGCTCGTTACTTCCCCCTTCTTCCTCCTCCTTTCTCTCTCCTCCCTTTCCTCCCTCTCTTCTCTTCCTTATTTCCTCCTCTGTCTCTTATCCCTCCTCTCCCTTTCCACCCTTTCTTCCCTTCCTCCTCCTCCTCCTCTCTTATCCCTCCTCCTCCTTATTCTCCTCCTACTCCACCTCCCCCTACTTCTCCTTCTCCTCTTCCTCCTCCTCCCCCTCCCCCTCCCCGTTGTCCTCCTCCTGCTCTCCCTCCTCTCCTCTCTTCCTGGCATCTCTCCCAATATGAAAACTTGAATGTAAATATTTAGCCTGTTTGATTTATCACAGTTCTGGAACATTTCCGTCGCCGCAGCCTTATTGGACATAAATATTACTAAGTATTTAATAAAACTTGTTTTAAATACCAAATTTAAAAGTAATTTATATCTATCTATCTATCTATATATATATATATATATATATATATATATATATATATATATATATATATATATATATATATATATAATGTCATCTCTCTCTCTCTCTCTCTCTCTCTCTCTCTCTCTCTCTCTCTCTCTCTCTCTCTCTCTCTCTCTCTCTCTCTCTCTCTCTCTCTCTCTCTATCTCTCTCTCTTATACATATATATATATATATATATCTATATATATATATATATATATATATGTATGTATGTATATATATATATCACACACACACTAACACACACACACAAAACACACACACACACACACACACACACACACACACATCCCAAACACAATCCACACACACACACACACACACACACACACACACACACACACACACACACACACACACACACACACACACACACACACACACATACAAACACAAACACAATAACACACACACACACGAACACACACACACGAACACACACACACACACACACACACACACACACACACACACACACACACACACACACACACACACACACACACACACACACACACACACACACACACACACACACACACTCACACACACACTCATAGATACACGCGTATGTGCGTTCGTGTCCGTGTGCTTGTGCGTTCGTGTCCGTGTGTATGTATATATGTATATCTGTGCTCGCATGCGTCCGTACTTGTGTACGTATGTACGCCAGGCCCCGGGTATGTGTGTGTACAGTGCGGCTGTGTGCGTGTCCGTGTCCGAGATAGTGAAGGGCACCGCCAGCGCCAGCGCGATCGCTTTGCACGGCTTCTCTGTCTTGACCTTAATCTCGCCACAGAAGTCTTAGAAGGACGCCATGCCAGCCGGTCTCCCGACACTTCGGTTTTTATTTTGTTTTTATTTGATTGGTCTCCTTATCTTCCTTTCTCTCTCGTGGGTTCATCTCCTCGCGGTTTCTATGGTTGGTTTCGTTCTCTCTCCCTCCCTCTCTCCCTTTCTCTTTCTCTCCGTCTCTCCCACCCATCCTTCTCTTTCTCCTTCTTCTTCTTCCTCTCCTTCTTCTCCTCCTCCTCCTCCTCCTCCTCCTCCTCCTCTTCCTCTTCCTCACCCCCTCCCTCCCCCCTTTTCCCCCTCCCCCTCAGACAAATGGGACAGACACGACAGGCAAAATATAAAAAAAAGAGAGAAAGGAAAAAAAGACAGAAAAGGAAACACGCGCAGAAAATGGAGGAGAGGGGAAGCAAAATGACAAGGGCGAGTGAGAGGGGAAAGACAGGAGGAGGAAGAGGAGGGGGAAAGAGATGGAAGAGAAGGAGGGGAAAGGGAGGGGGCGGGAACTCCGTAATGATGATGAGAAAAGGGGCGTGAGAAGGGGAGGAGAGAGGAAGGGTTGGAGGTGAGAGGAGGAAAGGGAGGTGGAGGAAGGAAAGGAGGGAGGAAGGAAGGAAGGAAAGAAGGAAGGAAGGAAGGAGGGGGGGGAAGGGAGAAAGGGAGGGAGAGGGAGAGAGAGAGGGAGAGAGAGAGAGAGAGAGAGAGAGAGAGAGAGAGAGAGAGAGAGAGAGAGAGAGAGAGAGAGAGAGAGAGAGAGAGAGAGAGAGAGAGAGAGAGAGTGAGGGAGGGAGAGGGAGAGGGAGAGAGAATATTATAATCCGTTGCGTTGAGGTTAAAGTAGTATATACATTAAGTTCAGATGGAATTATGTAACATGATTAAAGGAAGAAATAGAGACAGACAGACAGACTGACTGGCAGGAACAGACACACAGGCAGACAGACAGACAAACAGACACACAGATGGGCGGGCGGGGAAGCGCAAAGGAAGAAAATAAAATAATGTAAAAACAGACAAACAGACAAGAGTGAAATAATAAGAGGCGGAAGTGGGGGGTGGGGGGGTGTAGGAGGTCAAGGGTCATTCATCCGTGACCTGAGTTCATCATCGATCGCCAACTCTGTTACCAACCACAACCCAGCATCTTGGCTCTGCCCAGGGCCCGCGAGAGATGGCTTGTGGTAACACTCTCGACTTTTTCTCTGCGCTCTCTCTCTCTCTCTCTCTCTCTCTCTCTCTCTCTCTCTCTCTCTCTCTCTCTCTCTCTCTCTCTCTCTCTCTCTCTCTCTCTCTCTCTCTCTCTCTCTCTCTCTCTCTCTCGCTCTCTCTCTCTCTCTCTCTCTCGCTCTCTCTCTCTCTCTCTCTCTCTCTCTCTCTCTCTCTCTCTCTCTCTCTCTCTCTCTCTCTCTCTCTATATATATATATATATATATATATATATATATATATATATATATATATATATATATATATATATATCCCTGGATCTCTCTCTCTCTATTTCTTTCTTTCTCTTTCTCACTCTGTATTCTGTTACTTCGTCTGGTCATTTATGTTTTCTTTTTCTTTCTCTTCTCTCTTTCTCTCTTTCTTTCTTCCTATTGTTGTTATTATTATTGTTATTATCATTTTTGTTGCCATTATCATTATCATTATTATTATCATTATCACTATATATATTTTTTAATCATTACCATTATTGATATTATTGTCATTATCATTATTATTATTATCATTAAAATTCATATTACTTATAGAGGGTACCCTTATGGCCACGGGAGATGGAGGGTGGAAAGAGGGCGAGGGAAGGAGGGGGGAGGGCGATAGGGAGGCAGGGGCAGAGAGAGGGAAGGATTGGATGTGGGAGAGAGAAAGGGGAGCAGGGGGGTGTGAGGGGGAGGGGGGTTAAGCACAGGAAGTTGGGAAAGGAAGGGGTGGAGAGGGAGGATGGAGGAAAAAAGGGGTGCCAGCTAACCAGCCAGCCAGCCAGCCAGCCAGCCAGCCAGCCAGGAAGAGATGCCGAGACACATAGGGCGCAGCGGCCCCCCCCCCCCCCCCAAAAAAAAAAAAAAAAAAAAAAAAAAAAAAAAAAAAAAAAAAAAAAAAAAAAAAAAAAAAAAAAAAAAAAAAAATATATATATATAATATATTTATATATATATTATATATTATATAGTATATTATATAGACACGCAGCCTATGCAACAAGACCGACTGCCCGACCGACTTTCCTTAGCCTCGTCCGAGCGCGAGTCCTGAAAGTAGACAGCATCATCGCCGGCCGTCGGAATAGCCCTCGCCTCCGTCGCCAGCGCGTGCCGGTCGGCGGCGTCGGAGCGCGTCCCTCTCCCCCTTCCTCACTTCCGGGCCGTTTGCGCGACGCCCGTTTTCTGTTGGCCACTTTGCTCGTCTTCGTTGTCGCCTTCGTCGTCGTTTTCGTCTTCGTCACTTACCGTTCTCTGCTTCGTCTTCGGTTCTCTCCTTCGCTTTCTTCTGTGTTTTCGTTTTTTTATTCTATTTCTATTACTACTACTAACACTACTATTAATTCTGCTATTATTTGGGTTATTATTGCCACCATGAGCATCACCCTATCAGTATTATCGTTATTATGATTAGATTTTGTTACTGGCTGTATGTGTATGGGTTTCGGGAAAGGAGAGTGTAAGAGAGAGAGCGAGAGCGAGAGAGAGAGAGAGAGAGAGAGAGAGAGAGAGCGAGAGCGAGAGCGAGAGCGAGAGCGAGAGCGAGAGCGAGAGCGAGAGCGAGAGCGAGAGCGAGTGCTAGAGAGCGAGAGCGAGAGCGAGAGCGAGAGCGAGAGCGAGAGAGAGAGAGAGAGAGAGAGAGAGAGAGAGAGAGAGAGAGAGAGAGAGAGAGAGAGAGAGGAGAGAGAGAGAGAGAGAGGGAGAGAGAGAGAGAGAGAGAGAGAGAGAGAGAGAGAGAGAGAGAGAGAGAGAGAGAGAGAGAGAGAGAGAGAGAGAGAGAGAGAGAGAGAGAAGGCGTAAGAGAGAGCGAGAGCGAGTGCGAGAGAGAGAGAGCGAGAGAGGGTGTGAGAGAGCGGAGATGAGCGAGAGCAAGAACGAGAGAGAGAAAGCGACAGAGAAACCGGGGAGGAGAGAGAGAGAGTGAAAAAAAAACGCCAATATCCCTTACCTGAAATACGGTTTATAATTATTCTCGCGATTGAGTCTGACCCTGAGTTGCTAAACGAGGTCATTGCCGCGCCCTTGCGAGCTGTCGACGATGCCCCGACGATAGTTATTGGGCCGCCCATTTTAGAAATTTTATGACCGAACGAGATGGGGCTCTCTGGGTTTCTCTCTCTCTTTCTCCCTCTCTCTCTCTTCTCTCTCTTCTCCCCTCTCTTCTCTCTCTTCTCTCCTCTCTTCTCTCTCTTCTCTCCTCTCTTCACTCTCTTCTCTCCTCTCTTCTCTTTCTTCTCTCCTCTCTTCTCTCTCTCTCTCTCTCTCTCTCTCTCTCTCTCTCTCTCTTCTCCCCTCTCTCCTCTCTCTTCTCTCCTCTCTCTCTCCTTCCCTCTCTCTCTCCTTCCCCCCCTCCCCCCCTCCCTCCCGCCCTCCAACTACCCCTCTCCTTTCTGTCCCTCCCCTTTCTCTCCCCACTCACTTTTTTACCCTCTCCTCCTCCCTCACCCCCACCCTTCCCCTTCTCCTTCCCCGCCCTCTTCCCCCTCTACCCCCTCCTCTTCCCCCTCCTCTTCTCCCTCCTCTTCCCCCTCCTCTTCCCCCTTCCCTTCCCCCTCCTCTTCCCCCTTCCCTTCCCA
>NW_028234444.1:14915039-14922539 GCF_977035675.1 Penaeus japonicus | reverse complement strand
CGAAAAGAAATGGCGCATCGTCTCCGTTCTTGATGTCAGATTTTTTTTTTTCATGTTGCTCTTTGATAGGATTTTGTTTGGATTGTTCAAAGACTTTTTTGTGATAGGTTGAATTAGAATGCAGCTAATGGAAAAATGGAAATCAATTAGTTGGGGGGAATATTGCTTTGCTTGAAAAAGAGAAAGTGAAATGAAATTTTGATGATATTCATTTTCTTATCTTCTCTGTGTGATGTGGATGTGTGTGTATATATATATATATATATATATATTAAATATATATACTAAATATATATATATATATATATATATATATATATATATATATACATATATATACATACATACATATACATATATATCTGTGTGTATGTATATATGTATGTATATATAATATCTAATTTATATTATATATATAGTTAATAGTGTGTGTGTGTGTATGTATGTATGTTTGTATGTATGTATGTATATATTGGTTAATTTGTTTTTGATTAATTGTTTGTGTAACTTCATTGTTTTAATGATTACTTTTATCCAAACAACAATCAAACTTTTATTAGGAGACCTTCATTCTCAAGGCCACAGATAAAAAACAGAAAAGGTGAACGGTTGGTTTTCCGTAACTGGATTTTCTAACATGTTAACATCAAGGTAGGTCTTTTGCGATTTGCACTAATTTGTGAAAAATCATATCTAACTAATGATTGATTTTTCCACATTGTTGTGAGCAGTTAATAAGTAATGGCTCATTTTTGTGTAATTTATGATATACAAAGCTTGTTTTATTTTTGTTTTTGTTTTTACTAAAAATGTTTTTGAGAACATATATGCACCCCCCCATTTCCCCCAATAAAAGTCATGAGATATTCCCCATGATTAGAGTTTATTTCTGATGATATAGTGTATGGAGATAATGTAAAGTCAGTATTAACTTTTATTATATATACAGTTTTTTTTATGATTCTTATTACTAATATTACATGCATTTCTATAAGGGTAATACAAGAATTTACAGTTTGGCATATGTATTTTTATTTACATATATAATATTTTCTTTTCAGTTATTTTCACTAAACACTCATTAATTACACTGCTAATATTTTTTTAAATGTAATTGCAGCAAGTCAAGCACGAGACCTGTTATCAAGGATGCTGGTGATAGACCCAGAGCGAAGGATAAGCGTAGACGACGCGTTAATGCATCCCTATATTAATGTGTGGTATGATGAAACTGAAGTTAATGCTGTGAGTACCAGGGTCGTTGCCTGCTCTCTTGTTTGTTTTAAGACTTTTTCTTCTCTTTTTTAATTTTTCGTAATGTAGGTTCAGTTTTTTGTGTATATTATGAAAGTCAAATGGAATGCACTATTTATGGAGTTTTTCATAGTAAGAACATGACTGATATATAGAAAATATTCTCATTTCTGAGGGTTTGTCTGGATATCTTGTGGAATAGATGTTAATGCAGTTATGAAGTCCAGGAATGTTTGCTGAGAAAGAGAAATTATAGCAAGTATATTTTACTTTAGTTTCACATTTTATGAATCACAGCTAAGCCTTGTCCATGCTTCCTTGCAGCCCGCCCCAGGCCCCTACGATCACAGCGTGGATGACCGCGAGCACACCGTGGACCAGTGGAAGGAGCTCATCTACAAGGAAGTGATGGAGTATGAGATGGTCCACAACTCCCCCGGTGGGGCAGGGGCCGGGGCACGGGGTCCTGCCCCCACCCACGGCCACGCCCCCCCGGCGGCCACCAATGCGGCTGCCGACGGGGACCAGGACCAGCACCGCCCCAACCACAGATAGGGCTGCCCTCAACCCTCTTAGCAGTCCCTCCGCCCCAAGCCTGCCTCCCAGCCACCTCCTTGGTTTGCGCACGGCTCACGCGCAGAGTCCCTCGGCCAGGATGCTGGTGCCCGCACACACGGGAGCGAACCCTCGAGGCCGCGTCTGATTCCTCTTTCTGCCACGTCGTCGGAAAGGCCACCTTCGATCTCTGCTGGCCGAGAGCCGGGTGTGCGGACCAGTATTCCTCAGTGGTTGCTGTTTTGACGCTCGTCAATCTTTACAGCTGTGTGTGCGTGTGTGCATCATCTTTCTGGAGTAACTGTCACAGGTTCCCTGTTGTGACTGGTGATAAGACTGGGTACTGCAGGTTCTTACTTCAAGGTTCTGCACAGAGCTGGAATTGCTGTGCAGTTATTTGACATTTATGATAACCCTCTTGTGCTTCTTGGCTGAAGCACTTGATTCTGTGTAGTCCACACCATCTTCTGTGTCCATTTTGTGTTGTGTCTGAGTGAGTGTGAGAATGCATGCATCAGGTGTTTTGAAAACGCCATTCAAACCATGATGATATAGAAAATATATGCAATTTAGATACTGTAAGCTGTAGATACTTTCCTGCTTTATGTCTCACCAACATCAGAGAGAACCTGTGTATTTAAATGTTACTATACTCTGTGACTACGATTAGTTTGCAATATGCAATATAACGAGTCCCCTGTACCGTGTGAATTGCTGCAAGCGGTCACCTGTCTTGCTCTGCTTATGTCAGTATTTTCCCTGACTTTACTGCTTGTTGAGTGTTCAGTAAGGAAATGAAGTTTTTGGAAAATGACAGGGCAAAGTGGTGCCAGAGCTTTCCACTAGAAAGCTTTGCTTGAGGCTGCTAAGGGAAAATAATGCAAAGCATATCAAATGTTGATAATGTGATGATGGACGCTTCTTTACAACAGGGATTGTGAAACCTCGTTTAATTGTATGTGAAAAGTTGTGTGAGGAGATCTGTGTGTTGGGCATGCGTTTCAAAAAAATAAAAATGACAAAAAAAATATATAAAAAATACATAAATAAAAAAAAAAGACAGAATAAGAAGTGTTGGAGATCTATCCATGAGATGATTTACTTTTTTGTCTTTACTCCTTTTAGCATACCAGTTCTTCCATGGGTCTCATAGGCAAGCAACCTACAAATGTACAGTCGTGTCAAGTTTGTATTTCCTGTACAGACCAAACTCCGTTGTTTTTTTGTCATGTGACTTGTATGGTATAAAAAGATATATATAAGAAAAAGAACAGAAAAAATAGGAGCGAATTGCGATTGTTTGCAACATTTAGGATCCAAATATACCATTTCATATTTAGGCAGAACATGACGTCCCAACCTCTGCCGAGGACAAGCAGAGTTTCCTTCATCTCTCTCTCTCTCCGCAGTGATGTTCACTTAAGGTCTTGAGATGGATGAGAACGGCCAGTAAGGGACACAACTCCAGGAGAGTCCGCTCGCTATTTCCGCTGTCCTCTTTAGAGCCTAGCTGATTTATCCACGTCGAGAGAGCCATCACCTCCCGTTTCCGACAGCTCGCCCTTTGTCGAGGATTCCTTCCCTACTCCCTCCTTTCGGTTCTAGCTTGGTAATCATAGTCACGGGGTGTTGCTCAGTGAACGAGGTCCCCCCTTTTTTGTACGTGTCTCTGGTGGTGAACGGCCCAGAGTTTTGCCTCTTACTGGAATGGCTCGAGTCCGTCCACCACTCAGCTTGCAGAGGTGACGTTTCGGGTCCCAGGCATTCGGGTCGGCTTGGCTTGAGTTTCTTGTATTACACACGACTACGACGATGATTAAATTGTAGCAATATCTCTCAGTGTAAAGTGATCAGTTCTATAGCAAGGAAGTCAGGCTACACTCCTTATTTTTCCATTATCACAATTTGGGTAAATGATCCTTACATTATATATATATGTATATATTATATATAATATATATATATATATATATATATATATATACATATATGTATATGTATATGTATATGTACATGTATATATGTATATATATATATATATATATATATATATATATATATATATATATATATATATATATATATATATATATATATATATATATGTATGTATGTATGTATGTATGTATGTATGTATATGTATATAGGAATATATGAAAAGAAGCAGAAGTAGCTGTGGCAGACTGTTAAGTTGTTTTAGGGGCAGTTAATTCCTTTATGAAAATATTACTTGTGAGCACCTTAAAACAACGTAGAATAACCCCGGACAGCTTCACATTTTTAGCATCGTAAACATCACACTATCTCTCAAATTCTTTCCGAGCCTTCCTGGCAGCTTGTGGTGGTCCAGAGTCCCGGCACCTCACTCGTCCCATTGTGGAAACGCTTAAAACGAGTCCAACAAATCCTGTTTAGCACGAGTCTTTGTTGGGAGAACCCCCCACCCCCCTACCCCTAAATCCCGCATTTCACTAGGAGTTGCAGTTTTTAGTGAAGCATCCAAGGCTGCATCTGGAAGTCTTGCATAATTGCTATTACTTATCCTCTTTTTTTTTATGTAAAACACCCTCTGTTGTCAATATCTTTTTTCTTGTCATGATTTGTCATTTTGATGATTATTTTTTTCTTTTTTTTTTTCTTTCTTGACCTTTATCTCTCTGTCTCTGCTTGTCTCTTTCCCTCATTCTGTCTCCTTTTTCTTTTCATTTAATTACTGTAAGTTTTGGTGATTTAAATTTACAGGTTATTATTACCTTCTTTTAAAGAAAAAAAAAATCTTTAGTAAATCATTTTCAGAAGATCCACGAATTTGTACTTAATATCGGAAAAGTTCCCCCACTGGTCCGTAGAGTGTTCCTCGTTGCATTGACTTCAATTTTGACTTTTTCCACGTGCATTCAAATGGGTGTTAGCTATCAGGGAAAAAAACTAACCACTTAAGACAATTTTTTTAACATAAATTATTCAGGGAATATAATTAGTTGAAAGATGAAAACTTAAAAATATAAAAAATGAATAAAAACATAAAAAAAAAAAAATGAAAGAGAAAATAAATGTGTTTTAGCATATCGTATACTAATGCAGATCTTGTAATGCTGCTCAACGTTTTTCTGTTCTTAACGTGCATCGCAAGTTGATTGAAGAGTTAAGGATTTTTCTTCTTTTTTTCTTCTGGCTAGCCAATATAAATTAAACTGAAACCCAAATGAAATAGTTACGACAGCAAGATTCTCCTCCGCGTCGCAAATAAGTGATGGAACTTCAACACTTGTGGCAGAGAAGTCTTCCATTTGTCAGCCTTTCTGATTCACATCATCAATCAGCTGATCGCTGGATGCTCTTCTTTATTGTCCTAAGGAAAAAAAAACAAATCTTTGCTTGCCTTAAAAAAAATAAAAAGTTCATTATTGTGACATCAAATTTATTATTATTATATTTCACGATTTTTATGCCATTCTTCTAAGGAATTCCTGTAGCTTCAACTTTTCCCCATTGTTAAAAGAAGAAGAAGAAGTATGTATTTTCTTAACACTCGGCAACTTTTGATGCAACACTTGCTCTTTCGAAATGTCTTCTCCGTATTCAGGTTTGCAGAAATGGCTCACCAAGCCATGGTAATTGTGTAAAGGAAACACATTCATCTCTGTGAATGGAGAAGTTACAATCAGTCACTTAGTTGGGTTTCCTCCAATGTGTTGAATCATAGGAATAATACAAGCGGAATAGTTAAGGAATCGTTCACGGTTTTCCTAGTGTGACGATAAGAAATAAGTTTGGTTCGGGACAGAGAGAGAGGGGGCATGCCAGCCATCAGTGCTCACCTGATGGCATCACTTGGTGACGGAGTTGCCAAGCAGGACTTTGAAGCCTTCCCTTTTAAAGCTGGGTCAATGAGAGCACTTGCATTTTGGTCATGACTGCCAGGTGGTGATATGTGTCAGCTGGCAGGATGGATTTGTTTGTGAATATTTTTCAAAGTCTTTCAAATTACAGAAGAAAGTAACGTGAATGTTGTAGTTAAAACAATGTGATGTGGTTTGAATTTAGTACTGAAGCATCTGAAAAGAAGAAGAAAAACAACAGTAAGATAAAGAAATATACAGTTCAAGAAAAGGAACATATAAAGAAAAAAAAAAAATGCTCATTGGAATTTATTTTGAAGAAACCACCATAATTCCAAGCACCGATACTCTTGAGATTTGTTTGACTGGATTCAAACCAACTTCCTTTGTACATTCCAGGTTTTGTTTGTTGGAAGCTCATGTGCAGGCCACTGGTAGGGAACTTGTTTATGTATGCTGATTCTGAGGGCCACCCCCACCCCACCCTCCCTCCCCCTGTAGATGCTAGTGCCGCCAGCCCTGTGACTTCAGACACAACTTTAGCGGAGAAAACTACTGTGTATGCTAGCTCACCCTAGAACTTTAGTAGAGTCCACTAGTGTGACATTTTAGTGACGAGTTGTACAAAATACGTGCCATGTATCGGCACTGCGCGGTGTCCATTTACCCAGTCGGTCGGATTTTTGTTGGACTCGATTTTTTCCTTTACGTTCAGTGAGAACCTTAATCTTTTTTCTTTTTTTTTTCAGCATTTACGAGGGTGCATGCAAGGGTATGTAAAGGGGAAAAAAAGATAAAGAAAAAATTTATAATAATTAAAAGTGTATTCATTATCTAGAAGCATTTTATGGGTGTGGAATTGGCCACTTCAGGACAGGAGGAGTCAGAACCTGTCTTACGTAATGTTTTCTTTGTGCTCAATACAGGATGATAAGCACTCTGTGTATTTCTCGCTCATGTTCAGGAGTATGCAGTGTTTCCAGATCATCCTCTATAGGTGTTGAAAATGGCCACCACTTGTTACCCACCTCCACCCACAGCTCTCACATTCTTTAGTGTGTATGACTGATTGCGACAAATGCAAACGTGTGGAAATTTGTGTGCGCATGACCATGTATGATAGATCATTGTACAGAGTAGTTGGTTTCATGCTACGGAGGAAGGCTCTCATTGGTGTTAAGTTTTATGTCTGTTGATCTGTCTTTCCCTATGGATATACCTGGGCACAGTCTGGCTGAAATGCCGCGTTGTGACGAGGGAGGAGAGAGCGTTACTGTGTTTCGTGTGGGACAGAGTAGTGGCTTTGTAATTCACCCCAACCTCCATCCATTAATCCACTGGATGTATGGATGTATATATGTATAAATGTATATCCATATATCTACACACACACACACACACACACACACACACACACACACACACACACACACACACACACACACACACACACACACACACACACACACACACACACACACACACACACACACACACACACACACACACTCACACTCACACTTTCACTCACACTCACTTTCACTCACACACACTCATACTCACATTCACACCTACAGATACACACACTCACTCACAGACACACACTCACACTTACACTCACACTCACACTGTCACGCTCACATTTACTCACACACACGTATATATTTATATGTATGTATATTCGTGTGTGTGTTTATACATATATATATGTATAT
Organism: Penaeus japonicus; assembly: GCF_977035675.1. Classification (NCBI taxonomy): domain Eukaryota; kingdom Metazoa; phylum Arthropoda; class Malacostraca; order Decapoda; family Penaeidae; genus Penaeus; species Penaeus japonicus. The sequence continues at coordinate 14,915,173 of NW_028234444.1, read as the reverse complement.
TATATATATATATATGTATATATATATATATATATATATATATATATATATGTGTATATATATATAATATAGATATATATATATTATATATATATATATATATAAATATAATATATATTATATATATATATAAA
>NW_028234444.1:14898722-14906222 GCF_977035675.1 Penaeus japonicus | reverse complement strand
AGTACACAGACTCTTTGGCAATGTACATCTCACGCTCACATCCGAGCTCTAGTCATTCAAGCAGCTTGCCAGCGGAGTAGAGTAATACCTTCAGAGTACCAGGTGTGTGTGTGTGTGTGTCTGTGTGCATATATACATACATATATATAGTAAGATGCAATATATAATATATATATATATTAATAAACATGAAATATATAACATATATATAAATACATATATATATATATATATATATATATATATATATATATATATATATATATATGTATATGTCTTTCTATGTGTAATATATACATATATATACATATATCTATGTATTATATATACATATATATATATATATATATATATATATTATATATATATATATATATATATATATATATATATATATATATATATAATATATATATATATATATATATATATATATATTTACACACACACAAACACGCACACACAAAAATCCCAAGGCGTTACCAGAGGTTAGCCTTCTTCGAGTGAGTGCCTGCCTTCCCTCCACCTGTCCCTGCGTCGCCTTCGCTGACCGACACCGCCCACTCGCAGGTACTTCGGCTGGGGGGCGGAGGATGACGACATGCACCGGCGCATCCTTGCAGCGGGCATGAGTGTGATCAGGATGGACCCGGAAGTGGCAACATACACGACGCTGAGACATCCTCAAGCAACGAGGAATCCAGATAAGTGTATATATTTGATGTGTTTAAGTGGTGAGGGAAGTATGATTGATAGCATGTGGTAATGTTTTTGGGGATGATGATATAAAAATGTGTTAGATTTTGTTTTGTTATGGTCGTTTTCATTATTTTTGGTATTACTATCTTTATTCTTGTTATTCTAAGTATGTCCATTATCATTATTGTAGGTATTTTCATCACTGATAGTATTATCATCATTGTAATTATCATTATCATCATTATTATTAGTAGTAGTTGTGGTAGTAGTAGTAGTATTGTTATTATTATTAGTACTATCATTATTAATTAATGTTTTTGTTATTATTGTTGTTATTTTTATCATCATCATCATTATTGTTAATATAATTTTCATTAATATTCACCATCATCATTATTGCTATTACCATTATGGTTGAAATAATAATAATCCTCATTATTATTATTTTCATTACTATCAATATTATTGTTATTTGCATTGTAATTATTATTTTATTATTATCATTATTATTATTATCATTATTATCATCATTATTATTATTATCATTACTATTATTATTATCATTATCATTATTATCATATTACCATCATCATCATCATTATTGGTATCATTATTATGAATGTTAACATCATCAATACCCTGTTATCACATTTTATTGTTAATATTATTATATTTTTGTCATTAGTTACTATATTGTCGTTTTTAATGCAACAATGCTATTGAGTATTAATGTTATTATCATTGCGTTTTTAGCGTTTGTTGTTCTGATATAATTATTATCATAATTATCACTGTTATCACGCCTGTAATGATTGTAGTATTTCGTGAATATTTTTGTTACTGTAATCATTATTGCATTTATCAATATCAACATCATTCCTATCATTATCTGCATTTCTGATTTTGTTTTCATCATAATCATTTGAATTATCTTTGCTCGATGTTAATCTTAAGTTCCACGTGTACTTTTATCTTTCTTGCATTTATTATAACTGCTATAAGGCGGATGGTTATTATAACTATCATTAGGATTACTACTATCATTATCCTTGTTGTTATCGTAATCGGTATTAAAATAACTATCATTGATGTTATCGAAATTATCATTATCATTGCTTTTATCTGCATTGATACTATGATTATCATCATTATTACAAACTTTATTAATATCAGTATTGCTATAATTATCATCATCATTATCACTAACATTATTATCATCAGTATTGCTGCTTAGGTCATGATATGACAGTCACTAATACTGAATTTTTTTTTTAAATTATCATTAGTACTGCTGTTATTTCTGCTAATGATGGTAATGCTGAGAATCTTAATTATGATGATAATGCACTGCTGGCAACAATAGCAATAATGAAAGAATGATTATGATGATGATGATAATAATAACAAGGATGATAATGATAATAATGGGAGTAATGATAATAGTAAATAATATGCTGATATAAATGATAGTGATAATAGTTATGATAATAATTATACTGATAATAATAAGAATAAGGTAATAATGGTAATAAGGATCATGATAATTATAGTAATCTTTATCATCATTATCATCAATGCTATTATCATTATTGATATTACTATTATTATCATCATAACTGTTTTTATTATTATTATTATCTTGATGATTATGATTATGATGATAATAAGGATAACACAAACGATAATAATGACAACAGTTATAATGGTGATGATGATAATGATGAATATAATGATGATATTAATAATGACATCAATAATAATGATAAGGATAAGGATGATAATAGAAGTGACAGCAATAATGATGATAATGATAGTAATAATAATGATGATAATGATAATGGCATTAGCGTCAATATCAACTATGAGAGTAATAATAATGATAACAATGGTAATGATGATGCTAATGATAACAGTAATAATGATGATATTAAGGAAAACATCATAATGATTATACTTCTAATAATAGACAATAATGATAATTATAATGATGATGATGATAATGATAAAAACAGAATAACAACGATGATGATAATAACGATAATGATAGGAATATTAATGATAATGATAATGATGCGAATGATAATGATGATAATAACAATGATAATAATAGTAATGGTAATAAAGATGATAACAAAGATAATGATAATAACAGTAATGATTTTAATACTACCGATAATGACGATAATAAAAAAAAAGATATTAATATTCATAATGACAATAACGATAACCATAAAAAATAGCAATGATAACATCTATAACGATAAACATAAATAATAATCTTAATATCATCTCCTTAATTAAATAGGAGAGCAATACTACGACAAGCCCAAAAGAACTACAAGTTCGATGGCCTGAACACACTCAACTACAGCCTCGTCCTCACTGCTCGTCGCCCTCTTTACACTTTGCTACTCGTCCGGGTGTGAGGAGAGAGGGGAGGAGGAAAGAAGGGAAGAAAGAGGGGGAGAGAGAGAGAGAGAGAGGGGGGGAAGGAGAGAGAGAGAGGGAGGGGGGGAGGGAGGGAGAGGGGGAGGGAGAGAGAGGGAGGGAGGGGGGAAAGAGGGAGAGAGGGAGGGGGGGAAGAGAGGGAGGGAAGAGAGAGAGGGAGGGGGGAGGGGAGAGAGGGAGAGGGTGGGGAGGGGGGGAAGAGGGAGAGAGAAAGAGAGGGAGAGGGAGAGAGAAAGAGAGGGAGAGAAAAAGAGAGGGAGAGAAAGAGAGAGAGAGAGAGAGAGAGAGAGAAAGAAAGAGGGAGAGAAGAATAAAAAAAGTGACAAAACGAGAGCAAGCAGCTGAAATAATTTCATCTTCATATAATGGCGAAAATAATGATCTATACATAATACATAACGATGTGTAAAGGTTAATTACTTGCAAGAAATTCTAATCTGGCAATGGATATAATGAATTCTCCCATTTTTGAGGCGAGTGTCGAGCTGAACTGCAAGACATTCAAATACTCACACATGTAAACACACACATGCTCGCACACATGTACACTCCCACATTTACATGGTAGAGTGAGCATTTGTTTCTATGTGTATGTGTAGAGCGCGTGAGAGAGAGCTGAAAGGGAAACATTTTTATACTGATGTATGTTTATATGTAATATATCTTTGATATATAACAAGTGAATAAAAAAAATGTGTTTGAATAAGTCGCAAAATGCCTTCATTCATTTGCAAAGATCAATAAAAAAAAAAAATCCAGATAGGAAAAGGGGAAAGAAAAATGCTTGTAAATGTAACCCACAGAAGACATTTAGGATACGAAGAAAGAAAAGAAATATAATCAAACCATAATTTAAACATAACCTAAACAAACTGAAAAGTGAAAAGAATTTTTTTGTGGGAATAAAGAGTTTCAAATGGGATTTTTAAGACACTGAATATGAATCATTATGACTATAGCAACACATATTATCATTGTAATATTGCGTAGTGGCGATAATAATAACAATAACAATAAACTCATTCATTACCCGTCCTAACTACTCATTCATGTTGCAGTCACAATAAGTTTAGCTGCAATATCATAACATGAGTATCATGATATATCAGATATCACGATAAGATGAATAATATGACGGTACAAGCTATATCACACCCTATTGATAATAGTAACATTTTTCTTTTAAATAAATACGAACTTTCCCTTTTCTATGTAGCCCATGGTGTTTGGTGCCACAGTTCTATGGTTAAGGCCTTGCAGCTTAGCGTGTGGGGAGTGCCACCTCAGACCAGCTGTTCTCGCAAAGGGGCCGAGTGTGATGTGAAATTTCGAGGCAAAGAAGATAATGGACATAAGATTCTATTCAGTGAAAGATGATAAGGAGGAGAAGAAGAGGAGGAGGAGATGGAGGAAGAGGTCGAGGACGAGGAGGGAGAGGACGAGGACGAGGAAAAGGAGGAAATGGAGGAAGAGGACGAGGACGAGAAGATGGAGGAAGAGGACGAGGAGGAGATGGAGGAAAAAGGAACAATGCGGAGATGGAGGAAGAGGACGAGGAGGAGAAGGAGGAAGAGGACGAGGAGATGGAGGAAGAGGACGAGGAGGAGAAGGAGGAAGAGGACGAGGAGATGGAGGAAGAGGACGAGGACCGGAATGACGGAGCGAGTAAGAGGCACGAGCATGTCGGTAGATAAGGAGGCGAAGAGGAAGAGGACGAGTGAAGGATGATGGAGGAAGAAGCGACGGAGGACGAGCGGGGAGAAGGGAGTAGTATGAGGAACGAAGACAGAGAGAGAAGGAGGAAGAGGAAGAGGACGAGGAGGAGATGGAGGAAAGAGGACGAGGACGAGGAGATGGAGGAAGAGGGCGAGGACGAGAAGAAGGAGAAAGAGGACGAGAAGGAGAAGGAGGAAGAGGACGAGGAGGAGATGGAGGAAGAGGACGAGGAAGAGGAGGAGATGGAGGAAGAGGACGAGGACGAAGAGGAGATGGAGGAAGAGGAAGAGGACGAGGAGGAGAAGGAGGAAGAGGACGAGGACGAGGAGGAGATGGAGGAAGAGGACGAGGAGGAGAAGGAGGAAGAGGACGAGGAGATGGAGGAAGAGGACGAGGAGGAGATGGAGGAAGAGGACGAGAAGGAGGAGGAGGAAGAGGACGATGTCGATAATGACGATAACACTGACGTTGTCCCGAAGGCCAGGTCATTGGCAGAGAAATGAGATTGAACAATTTCGTGAATTCAGGTGCGGAAAAAAACGTTTCAATATTCAAGTAATTGTAATGATGTCATTAAGAAACTTTAAATAGATATCTCATTTACACTCTTCCTACTCCGTATGGAAATGCGATAATGTCCCAATGACATAAATTTGGAACAAAATTAGCAAAATTCCGCCAAGAAATGATAACTATCAAAAACATAGAATATTGTCGAGAACCACATATAACGTGGACATCTTGATGAACTATCCGCGTGGGGTTAAAGGATGTCGTGGGGTGATGTGCAGTGGTTGATGAGTGTTATTGTGTCGTTAGTTGTTAGTGTTGTTGTGTTCGGTTGTGGTGTGTGTTACGTGTTGTGTGTCGTGTCTTGTGTGTTGTGTGGTGTGTGTGTGTGTGTGGTGGTGTGTTTGTGGGTGTGAGTGGTTTGGGAGTGAGTGTCGTGTGTGTGTGTGTGTGTGTAGTGTGGTCTGCTGTGTGTGTTTTTGTGCCGTGTCGTGTGTGTGTGTGTGTGGCTGTGTGTGTGAATGTGTGTTGTGGTGTTTAGTCGTGTGGTGTGTGTTGGCGACGTGTGTTTGCTGTCGTGTATGTTTTAGTGTTGTAGTGTGCTGTGTGACGAGTGGAAGTTGTGTGTCGGGCTTGAGGGGTGTGTCATGTGTTAGTGTGTGTGTGTGTGTGTGTGTCGTTAGTAGGGTGGTGGTGTCGAGTGTGTGTTGTAGTGGCGTGGTGTGGGTAGTGATGTGTGTATGTGTTGTGTACGTGTGTGTGTGTGTGTGTACGTCGTGTGTGTGTGTAAGTCGTGGTGCTGGTGTGTGTGGTATGTAGTAGCAGAGTGTGTGTGAGTGAGTCGTGTTGTTAAGTTTGTCGTGTGTTGCTGTGGTGTGTGCTGTGGTGAGGGTGTGTGTGAGTTGGTGTGTGTTTGTGAGTGTTGTTGTGTGTGTGGTGTGTGGGTGTTGTGTCGTTGAGTGTCGTCGTGTGTTTGTGTGTGTGTGTTCTTGTGTGTGTGCTTGGTGTAGTGTATTTCTGATGTATGATGTTGTAGAGTCGTCGAGTTGTGTCGTGTGTTCGTGAAGTGTGTGTGTGAGTGTACGTGTGTTGTGGTGTGTTGTGTGGTGTGTGTGATCGTTGTAGTTTGTGTTGTGTCGTGTCTGTGTTTTGTGTTGTGTAAGTCTAGTGGTGTGGTGTGCTGGTGAGTGAGTGATAGGTGTATTTGAAGTGTGTGTTTTGTGTAGTACGTGTGTGTGTGTGTGAGGTGTGGTTTTGGTGAGTTGTTGTGTAGTGTGTTGTGGTGCTTTGTGTGTATGTGTGGAGAGTGTGGAGTGTGTGTTGTGTGTCATGTCGTGTGTTGTGCTTAGTATGTGTCAGTCGTGTGTCTGTGGTGTGGAGTGTGTGGTGTGTGTGTTGTGTGTGTGGTTTGGAGTTATGTGTGTGCAGATTATGTGTGGTGAGCATTAGTGGTGTGTGTGTGTTTGTGAGTTGTGTGAGAGTGTGGTGTGTGTGACGTTGAGTCTAGAGTGTGCTAATGAGTGTGTGCACATATGTGGGTGTTTGAGTGTGTGTAGTGTGTGCTGAGGATAGTGTCGTGTGTTTGTGTGAGATATATTTTATATAGGAAGATACATATGCTAGTTGATGATACAAGTTACCAGAGTTATATGTATTTGGATTGGTTGTTTTATTTATTAGATACTAGAGAGTGTATGAATTTTACTTGTGTGTCGTCATGTGAGTGTGTGGGTTGAGTGTGTGTTAGGTGAGGTTTGAGATGTGTGTGAGTTTGTGTGAGTTTAGTGTGATTGTGGGTGTGTGAGTGGCACGTGTGAGTGTGGGTCCCTGTGTGGGTCGTTGAGAGGGGTTTTTGTGTGAGGGTCGAGTGTGGGGTGGTGTGTGGGTGTTTGTGTGACGTTTGTGTGTGTGTTTGGGTAGTTTGTGAGTGGGATTGTGAGGGAGTGTTGTGTGAGTGGGTTGGTGTTGGTGTGTGAGAGTGGGTGTGTGGTAGGGTGTAGTGTGGTGGGTGCGTGAGCTGTGGGTGTTGTGTGTGTAGGTGTGTGTGGTGTGTGTGATACAGGAGTGTGTGGTTTGTGTATGTGTATGTGTGTTGGGTGTGTGTTGGTGTTTGTGGGTGTGGCGTGG
>NW_028234444.1:14876222-14893722 GCF_977035675.1 Penaeus japonicus | reverse complement strand
TTTGGCCTCCAGGAGGAGGTTAGTAACCTTAGCCCACCCAGGGGCACCCAGAATAATCCTGGCGGCTTCGTTTTGCATGATGTCGAGTCTTTTCCTGAGTCCAGGTTTTACTGTGATCAGGGCGACGGAGGCGTAGTCCACAATGGGACGGACAGCGTGCACGTAGAAAGATCTTAGTACGCGGTGTCCAGCCCCTAAGCGCCGCCCAGACAGAGCTCTCATGACAGAGAGCCTTGCCTTGGTCCGGTCTAAGAGATGTTTGATCTCGGAGCGGAAGGTGAGGTTCTTATCGATCCATACCCCCAAGTATTGGTAGACGTGTACCCACTCAAGCTCTAGACCTTGGACTCGCAGTCTTTGATCACAGACATCATGTTTCAGCGCCATTGCCTTCGATTTGGCTGCTGAGATCTTAAGCCCGACTTTGCAGCATTCCTCAGATATTAGGTCCAGACAACGCTGGGCCTTTCTGACAGGATTCACATTTCTCGCAGTGGAGATAATTGCTAGATCATCTGCATATGAAATGATTGTGCACCCCGCTGGGAGTGGAATGTCGAGAATGTTTAACATGAGGATGTTGAACAAAGCCGGGCTAAGGACCCCTCCTTGAGGGGTGCCATTCTCCAGAGGCAAATGCCTGGAAAGGTGACCTTGGAACTTCACTCTGGCAGTTCTGTTCCGAAAGTAATCGCCAATCCAGGCAAGCAGCCTGCCTTTGATTCCCTTGCGGATCAGGATCTCCTGAATGGCTAGTGGGTTTGCCAGTTCAAAAGCCTTCTCCAGGTCAAGGATGACAATGACAGCGCTGCTGCTGCTGACAGTGCTCAGTAAGGTGGCCATGCTGTGGGTAGTGCTCTTGCCCCTTGTGAACCCGTGTAGGTGTTCATGTGGAGGTCCCAGCTTCCATTGGAGCCGATTCAGTACCATTTTCTCTGCTGACTTTCCCAGACAGCTAAGCAGGGAGATGGGGCGGTACCGTCCCGGCTCCTTTGGTTTGGGGACGGGAATTATATCAGCCCTCTTCCAGCACTGTGGCAGTGAGGAAGTTTCCCAGGACTTGTTGATGAGATGCAAAGTGCAAGCTCACCTTCATGTCCTAGGTGGGAAATGATGGGGTGGGAGATCCCATCGTAACCCGGGGTTGACCGGGAACTGGTCTTGTATGTTCGCCGTAATTCCTTCAGAGAGAACATGGCATCTGTATCATCAGGCTCGACCGCCGTTTCTCTAATGAGGGCATGCCTGCCTGGGAGCAGTTGTTCTTGGCATGCCCTCAGCTCTGCTGGTAGACCGACGCTACTTGTTCTAGCAGAGAACTCGAGTGCCAGTCTCTCCGCCTCCGACCGCGGGTCATGGTGGGTCTTTTTGGGGGCTGAGCGATTCGTGGCCCGTCTGATACGGTTCCACAATTTTGAAAGGGAGGTTTGGTGGCCAAAGGACTCACACCACATCAGCCACTTTTCCTGCTTTAACCTCTTAGCAGTTTCCTGGGCATCCCTGAGAGCCTCTCTCAGAAGAGCGTGGTTCTCGGGAGTTCTCTGTCTGCGAAAGTGTCTTCTGCACATATTGATTCTGTGGATGACCTCCTTAATCTCATCATTGTAGTACCAGGCGTCCTTGAAACACCTGGACCACTGACGAGTTTTGGGGATGGTTTCTGAGGCTACCTCGTCTATGGCATTTACTAGTCTGGCCTCAAGTATATCCACATTATCATTAAGTGAGGAGTCACTGGTTCTGAGGCACTTGGCCAGAGCCTCCTGGAAGGCTTTCCAGTTGGCTCTTTCCACCTTCCATCGAGGATTGTGCTGGGGCATGGGTGCCGGGCCAGCATCCAAGATGGTGGTGACTATCCCATAATGATCGCTCGTGGCAGTGTTGTCCACAGACCAACTAATTCTCTCGACCAGGGCCGCAGTGACAAAGGTGAGGTCAAGGACCCCCCCGCCAACGTGCGTAGGCTCCTGGCTGTTGAGAAGAGCAATCTCTGGGCATGACTCTAGCACCTCGGCTATATGGCAGCCTGCCACATCACGTCTCTGAGTGGGAGCCAGTATGGGGTGGTGGGCATTAAAGTCCCCCCCTATGAGAATTAGCTCATGTGCTGCAGCAGCACAGGCTTCACTGATATCTAAGCCCCTACAGTTTGGCCTACTGTATACATTGTACAGCTTGAGAGGACCCCCGGCCAAATGGATCTCAACAGCAAGGGATTCGACACCTTCTCCGCATGCCAGGATCGGCAATCAGGGAGCAGGGGATAGTCGACTTCACGAGAGTAATCAGGCCTCTGGTACCTTGCGTACTCGGTAGCACAAAGGGATGACTATCCCGAGAAGCTACAGAATTCCCCTGTTAGCGTTCATCTTGGAGCATGACAACATCAATGTTTCCGAGGATCGTACGGATCGCGTGGAGAAGGGCGGGCCCTAGGGGAGAAGCTGTTGATGTTCCACTGCAGTATGCTTTAAGTTAGTGGCCATAGTGCTTGTCCTGCGTTCACTAAGTCATTGACGTCAAGGTATTCGGTCTCCTGTGTCCGACGCCCCGTGTGGGTAACGTCAGACATTTCGGAGATCTGACAACTCCTTGGGAGTTCCACACTGAGTGTGATTTCCTCACTTGACTCGTCACTGTCGTCAGGACAGGTCGAGTTGGAAGGGCTGGGTCTCCTGGGAGGTGGAGTATTCCTGGTCGCCTTGGCCTTCCTTTTGGGTGGCTGTGGCTTCCTCACCCTTTGGGGTTTGGGCGCAGGCTCTGCCAGTGTGGTCTTGGCCGCAGGTTTGTCGGGGAGACAGGTCTCGCCCTGAGTTGGAGTGGGAGTTGTGGCCTTGGGCCTCATGTCCTTTTCCTTCAGGGCATTGACGGTCTGAGTCATTGCCGTCATGGCTATCTCGACTGCCTTCTCCGTCTCCTCGCTGGTCCTTCCCAATGCCGTCGCAACTGCTGTGACAACTGTCTTCAGCAGGAGCGTCAAGTCCTTCTCTGTGAACAGAGTCGGTCTCTCCGCTCTTGGGGTAGCCTTTGAGGTGTTCCCAGACCCCTTCCTGGTCTGTTTCCGACTTGGAACATCCACCAGCACCGGAAACTGTTTTGTGTTGGAGGCGCCCGGTGCTGGTTTCGCTTTGGGCGGTGCTTCCTTCCTCTTAGGAGGGGGGGGGGAGTAGGATAGAATGGGCCATTCCCCGTTAGTGATTATTGATTTTTTCCGGGGGGGGGGGGGGGGGGGAGGTATTGATTTTTCCGGGGTGGGGGGGGGGGATGTATTGATTTTTTCCGGGGGGGGGGTATTGATTTTCGGGGGGGATATTGATTTTCTCGGGGGGGGGGGGGGGGATTGTTTTTTTCGGGGGGGGGGGGGGGTTTTTTTTTTGGGGGGGGGGGGGGGTTTTGATTTTTCGGGGAGTATTGATTTTTTTTTTTTGGGGGGGGGTAATATTATTGATTTTTTTCATTGATTTTTATTTTTCGGGGGGTTATGTAATATTATTGATTTTTTTTTATTGATTTTTATTTTCGGGGGGGGGGGGGGGGGTTTATAATATTATTGATTTTTTTTCCGGGGAGGCGGGGGGTAATGGGGTTGTGGTATGTTTATTATTGATTTTTCCTTGGATATTGGGTAGGGGTATGTCATTTTCTTTTCTTTTTCTTTTCTTTTAAGGGGTAGGGGTATGTAATTTTTTTTTTTTTTCTCTCTAATTTTAATCTTTGGGTATATTCGTGGGTATCAAGGCTCTGGGTAGGGCTATATACGTACATGGGTATCAAGTGTTTCTATAATGTCTTAAAGTATCGAAAGGTAAGGATAATTTAAAATTGTAACTAAAATAGTAAATAAACTTGAATAAATTAAGGTGTACATAATCAAATAGTATTATTATAATTAAAGGTATTATAGCCCCATTAAATAGGAATAAAGGAAGGAGGAAAGAGAGAGAGAGGATATAATGACTCATGTGTATCGAATGGACACAGTATTTTTCTCATGGGTAACATGTTCGTACAGGTATGTCGTTGTCGCAATCAATCGATAGCTTACGTCTGTAACATATTTCTGCAGAATCACTCAGATCGATAAAGGGTGGCTGCGTATTACTTACGCACGCACAAAAACATACACATACACACGCACACACACACATACACATACACATACACTCACACACACATACATACACACACACGCACACAAACACACACATACACACAAACACACACATACACACGCACACACACAAACACAAATACAAACACACACACACACACAAATACAAACACATACATACATATACACACATACACACAAATACAAAACACAAACACACACATACACAAATACAAAACACACACAAACGCACACACAAACACACACACACATACAAACACACACACACACTCTCATACACACACATAGTTGTCTGACTGCGAGAGTGAAAGGGAAAAACGAGGACGCGGGGGAGGAGTTATTCATGGTTACTCAAATACACGTATCAATTAATGAAAAGTAATTAAGTTTAATTCCTTATCTTATAAATATATAAGGATGAGAATAAAACAATATTCGTATCAATTTTCATTCATATGAAATACAGTATACATTATATATACATATAACTTGTTTAGTCTTTTGTCTTAATTTATCATATCCTGTATAAACTCTCCTTTCCTTTTCTGTCTAACATAAAGTTTTTTTTCTTCAATGGATATAATAAGTAACATTAAATCAGATAGTTTATCCTGATGTTCCTGTAAATAACTGTTAAAAATTGCACTTCTAGGGATATACCAATGAAAAGGAGGAAAAGAGAGAGGCACGAGGATAAGAAGATCGAAGAGAAGAGGAAGAAAGAAAGGAGGGAAGATGGGGAAATCGTAAGAGAAAGGGAAAAGTGAACAGACAAAAAAAGGGGGTTAGAGAGATGAATGAAAGAGAGGAGGGATGGCGAGATAAAATAACGATACATAAAAAAGAAAAATAAGGAAAAGAAAGATAAGAAAGAAAGGAAATTGAACGAATGGAAAGGATGGGATTCTTTAAGTGGAAAATAGGAAAGATCGGAAAGAAAAAAAAAAAGAATAAAGAGAAAAAAAATGGATACAAGGCAGTTAAAATGAGTAAAGGAAAGAAAAAGAAACAAAAGCCTGTGAAAAGATGAAGAAAGAGAAAAAGAAAGACAGAGAAAGATCAGACAATGAAATGAAATTGTAAAAAGCGAGAGAAAGACGGTTAGAGAGAAAAACAATACAACAAAATTGGATCAAGAAAATGAAAGGGAAGAATTAAAAGAAGGAATATGAGAGAGAAAAAAAAGACGAAGAGAGAGAGACATAGGGAAAAAAAAGGGAAAAGGGAGAGGGAGAAAGAGAAATGTGGGAGGGGTTGAGGGAAGTGAGAGTGATAGAGAGGGAGAAAGTGAGAGATAGAGAGTTAGAGAAAGAGAGAGAAATATAGGAAAAGAAAAAAGGAAGGGTGAAAGGTTTTATAGATGAAATGGAAGGAACAGGGAGGTGGAGGGGAAAAAGGGAGGGGGTGGACGGAGGGGGGGGGGGTATAGGATGGCGAAAGGGTGGAGGAGGAGGTAAAGAAAAATAAGAAGAATGAGGAACAAGAGGAGGGGAAGAGGATAGAGAGGGGAGAAGGATAGATGGATAGAAAGGATGGAGGAGGAATGGGTAAATAGGGGGAAGGAGAACGAAAGAAGAGGGATGAGGAAGAAGAGAGAGGAGGAAGAAAGGGAAGAAGAAGAAAGGAGGGAGGTAAAGAAAAAGAAGAAGAATGAGGAACAAGAGGAGGGGAAGAGGATAGAGAGGGGAGAAGGATAGATGGATAGAAAGGATGGAGGAGGAATAGGTAAAGAAAAAGAAGAAGATTGAGGAACAAGAGGAGGGGAAGAGGATAGAGAGGGGAGAAGGATAGATGGATAGAAAGGATGGAGGAGGAATGGGTAAATAGGGGGAAGGAGAACGAAAGAAGAGGGATGAGGAAGAAGAGAGAGGAGGAAGAAAGGGAAGAAGAAGAAAGGAGGGAAGGGAAGAAGCCGACCAATCTTTTTAACAAATTTCTAAGGTAAAACCCTGAAATCCTGGAAAAAAAACGCAATAATAATTATTTTAATACACATAAAGGGGGACACAAAAGACTTAAAGAACTACCGACCTATAAGCCTACTTTCAATCATCTATAAACTGTTCACAAAAATCATCACAGTCCGCATCACCATACATTAGATTCAAAACAACCTAGGGAACAGGCAGGGTTCCGCAGCGGATTCTCAACTACAGACCATATCCACACACTAACCCAAATATAACCCCTGTGTGTATGGTATTTGTAGTTCATTCATAGTTCTTTCTCCTATTCATAAATATCTTACAAATGAAAACCACCTTTTCCGTTTTGGCGGTGCAGTTTAATCAGCAATCTGTTATTATTCGGAACATTCGTTACTCAAGTGGTATTATGTTATCAGTTTACATTCATTTGTCAAAATAGTAATATAAGGGGATTATAATAAAACTAGTCATATTACCGGTTGATGTATATTTGCTGACGGACAACAACAACAAAAAAAAAGTTATTTGAAGTTAATATCTATTACCAAGTGTTACATTTTTTTTTAGTTTCTCAATGATAAACATAATATATATTACCGTGCGATACATCTTATATACTTATCAGTAATATCAATATCTATTACATAGTAATACATTTTTTATTCTTATAATTATTATCATCATTAATAACATTAATATCACAGGGTTCTTAAGGAGATGTCACAAGCACAACATCAATTGAAAAAGCCTTCAGTCTCTCAGCCATATTACGCAACACTGGTAGATAATGAGTACGCCACTCGTCATCATTATCATCATCATCTCTACGACCTCGTCTTCCAAACCCGCTAGGAACGATAATTTTGTAAACGTCCCTATTCCCCATCGCTATAAGGGTTACTTGTTTGATAATGTTTTCAAAATAACGTCGTCTATTTTCCACTGTATCTTCCTTCAACCCGTTAACATAGTGTGCATCCTTTGACGTAGTAACGATCGTCTTGGCCTTGCTGTTATCTTCGAAGGGTTCGCCGAATCCAAACTGAGTCACACAGGCGATGAGACACGGACCATCCTCTCCCTCCGGTGGGTATTGTGGAATAACAGATCCTGGTTTCCCTCGAGTAGTCACATCGGCCCGATGCAAATTGTACAGACGTCTCCTCTTCCGATGAATTTCTTCATACTCGTATTCTTTTTGTAGAGACTTGGCAATACCGTATGGTTCGATAGATATAGCATTTACGCTATATAAGATGAAGTGTTGACTGCTTCTAAACTTGGAATCGGATACTCTTCCTACGGTCTGCGCTAAGGGAGCAATGTCCTCCATCATGTCTGAACGTGTCAGGTCGAATAATACACGTTCAGTCGAACCCCCTGTTTGGTTTTATACCCCTCTCACACCTGTCCTGCATCACCACCCACACGCGTGCGCGCGTATATCCATTGAAAATATCGACCATTGCTGTTTGTTTGTTTGTTTGTACTCACCCGTTATTTATATATTTTATCTAGTTATACGATTCCCAGTTTGAGAAACTTATTCCTTTACTCCTTACATCGGTCTTTTTTCTTTTTTTTTCTTGGGATGATTCTATTACCTTTTCCTCCACCAATAGAATACTTTCTTAAAAAAGGTTGCCGGTAGAATTTCAAGTGGGAATTGCGCCATTCTATGCAACAAAGCTACACGAGGGACTTGATCCAAAGTGAGTAACTTTGTTTCCGATGTTATTAATTTTATATTACATTTTTACCAGAAAGGGGACCCATGAGATTTTCCCTATCATCCCAAACAATATTAGGCTGTCCATCGAGTAATATTATAACTGACTTTGCGTATTCCTTTTTAGTTGAAGGTAACGATACATTAATTACGGCATCTAGCGAGGGATTTCCTTTAATGGTATTGGAGACACCTGAAGGTGACGGTAACAAAAGTACACCGGGAGGAGGAGGGGGGGGAGGGTGAGGGGAGAGGTCTGCAACATAAGCAGGTGCGAATGATTTGACATTGGAAAATATTGATTTTTGTTTTGCTCGAGGGTAATTGTTCTGGGTGGTGGATGGTGACGTAACTGTTTCCGTGTGGGTGGAGTTACCGTTTAGGAATTTACTGGCAATTTCTACGGGAACAATACAGAATTCTCTCATCCTATAAGACTGAAAATAAGATTCGTTGTCAGGGGTATGATAATGGATAAAATATTACCACCCCTTCTGGATAATAGTACATTTTTCTTTTTGTAAGCGGCATTCTTTTCCGAGCGATTACTCTATTATCATTCTTGTATTTTGCGAGTTTATTGACAATACTCGCGCTAGTAGTAAATTTTTTTTTTTTTTTTAATATAGAAAATTTGAGAGTATGTCTGAAATACAGTTGACCTCTTTCGTCTTTAAGCCTTGTAATAACCATTTCCTAAATTTGGGGGGAGCCCGGGCGAGAAGGATTATCAAATCCTTGTATTTCAAAATAAAAATCAGACACATTGATAGGATGACTGTGGGTGTAATTCTACATAAAAGGTATCACATGTTCTTTGCCTTTTTTGAATTTTATTTTCGACAACTATCACATTTTGAAAAATGAAGAACAAGTTTGATATCCATTTTATCTCTTTTTTCCAATGTGGAGATAAGAGTTTTTATTGTCATATTGCATCTACATAAGTAACAATTTGTTTTGCTGGAAATGAAACTGTTTGATGGCAAAATATTCAGGATAAATATATAACATTTCTTTGTCAGCTACACATACTTTAAATATATTCTTCAATCACAAACCTATAAGACACATTGCATTTCTTATGTATGTACGTATTTTATAAGGAAACGTAAAGCAAAAATGTACGTTTATAACCCATTAAGGACAGCTGACTTCCCAATTTTACATCCATATGGAACGGGCATATTTTGACAAATAAATAGTCATTAAATCAAGAAAAATAACCATCAATAGATTAAAAAAAACAAAAAAACTCATTGTGATATGTCATATGGCACCTGTACTTCTGTGTATGTTCGTTTGTAACAAATGGGATGTGTACATTTACCACCTAATGCTATTTACAAAGATTTTATCCAACATATCAATAACTAAATAAATTGTATTTGTGTGAATATCCTTACACAATGACATTTTTTTATGTAGATCTTGCATCTACAATTCATCCTAAATGGAGTGCGATTCTACAGGTAACGATTCACTGTAAAATAGCTCCACCATGGCTCCTTTTCATCATATACACAAAAAGTGAATAATCTGTTTATATTACATCTGTTAAAATGAATCACTCAGAAAGTCCAAGTATATATCTAAATCATATATATATGAAAATATATACGTGATAATTTGTTCATTTATTACAAGAAAAAAATCTCTGGATGATAAAATTATGCAAATACCAATCTGAAAATAAAACTTTGGTACTGAACCATTCATCATCAATACCTTTTCCTTCCAATTCAATATTAATGCATTATATTCCTTAATCTTAAATAAAATCATAAAAGCCCATTAAAAAAAAAATAATAATAATAAAGTTACAGATTACTAAGTCTAATTTAAAGCACTTTCACGTCTTTTTGTTCATATATGGTCATAAGTATTAATGACATGATTCATATACAAAAATGACTATATATTTGAAAGATGTATAATATTTAACAAAATATATATAAATAAAGAAATATAAATATATATAAATAAAGAAATATAAATATATATAAATCTGTATATACATATTTATGTTTGTGTGTGTTTCGTGCGTGTGCGTGCACGCTTGTTTATTTGTGTCTGTGTGTGTGATTATATATCTAACTATGTTTATATACATGCAGTAGTGTGATATAGTTTTAATTACTTGTACATTATAATGTAGTTTTCAGTGTACATATAGTTTCATGTCATTAACATATTTCATGTCAGTAGAAAAGATAATTTTTCCATATCAGTCATGACTATTTTTGTTTAGGAAAAAAAAAAAGTTATACTAAGAAAGATAATATACAACATACTTGATTGCTTTAATTTCAGGTAATGACAATATGTCCTCTTTCTGGTTTCATGGAAATATTTCATGATAATACATTTAGGAATGTAATTTTGTATCTGTATCTCTATTACAAATATATTGGAAACCTCTGCACTGCATAGCAAGAGGATAACATTAAGCTGATACACACAATAAAGACTTGCGGAGAAGCTGGAAAAGAGGCAAATTTACTCCTAATTTTGTTATATCTTAGTAATTCCATTAGATTATTTTACCCATCTCTTCTCTTTATCAGTATAGCATAGTTGCATTGGCTAACAGTATACTCTGAGGATACTCTGAAATGGACTTTATGTATTTGTATGCATAATTCTTTTCTTTTTCCTGGGTTTGAATATTTATTGGTTGTCTAGTCGTGGACATATATGATGAGTATCATGTACAGATGTATTTTATCCAGTTTACTTTTTGAGGAGTTTGAACAGAACAATAAGGTCTAAAGATTCCTTAAGTTGTTTTGATATTCCTACTTTCCTCCCTACCTACCTACCTTTGTATATATCATTAATTCCTAAAGAATGTGTAATTTTCCAGAATGAAATTCTCAGTCCATGGGCTGATGATAATAGTGATGATGATCTTGATGATAATCATGATAATGATAATAGGATGAGATTCAAAGCTGATTTACTTTATCCTGCTGATAAGTATAATGATATATGTTATTCTGTTCATTGACCTCCAGCTGCAGTCACAGACAGTCAGTCTAACAGACCACCTTTCATTTTCTGCGTCACTCATCACTGCTATGCTACCCAACCCCGGCAGAATTAGATGTGAATGAAATCAAATTCTTTCTTTTATGAGTTATTTTTTTCAATCTATTGATGCTTATTTTTCTTGATTTAATGACTATTTATTTGTCAAAATATGCCCGTTCCATATGGATGTAAAATTGGGAAGTCAGCTGTCCTTAATGGGTTATAAACGTACATTTTTGCTTTACGTTTCCTTATAAAATACGTACATACATAAGAAATGCAATGTGTCTTATAGGTTTGTGATTGAAGAATATATTTAAAGTATGTGTAGCTGACAAAGAAATGTTATATATTTATCCTGAATATTTTGCCATCAAACAGTTTCATTTCCAGCAAAACAAATTGTTACTTATGTAGATGCAATATGACAATAAAAACTCTTATCTCCACATTGGAAAAAAAAAGATAAAATGGATATCAAACTTGTTCTTCATTTTTCAAAATGTGATAGTTGTCGAAAATAAAATTCAAAAAAGGCAAAGAACATGTGATACCTTTTATGTAGAATTACACCCACAGTCATCCTATCAATGTGTCTGATTTTTATTTTGAAATACAAGGATTTGATAATCCTTCTCGCCCGGGCTTCACCAAAATTTAGGAAATGGTTATTACAAGGCTTAAAGACGAAAGAGGTCAACTGTATTTCAGACATACTCTCAAATTTTCTATATAAAAAAAAAAAAAAATACTACTAGCGCGAGTATTGTCAATAAACTCGCAAAATACAAGAATGATAATAGAGTAATCGCTCGGAAAAGAATGCCGCTTACAAAAAGAAAAATGTACTATTATCCAGAAGGGGTGGTAATATTTTATCCATTATCATACCCCTGACAACGAATCTTATTTTCAGTCTTATAGGATGAGAGAATTCTGTATTGTTCCCGTAGAAATTGCCAGTAAATTCCTAAACGGTAACTCCACCCACACGGAAACAGTTACGTCACCATCCACCACCCAGAACAATTACCCTCGAGCAAAACAAAAATCAATATTTTCCAATGTCAAATCATTCGCACCTGCTTATGTTGCAGACCTCTCCCCTCACCCTCCCCCCCACCTCCTCCCGGTGTACTTTTGTTACCGTCACCTTCAGGTGTCTCCAATACCATTAAAGGAAATCCCTCGCTAGATGCCGTAATTAATGTATCGTTACCTTCAACTAAAAAGGAATACGCAAAGTCAGTTATAATATTACTCGATGGACAGCCTAATATTGTTTGGGATGATAGGGAAAATCTCATGGGTCCCCTTTCTGGTAAAAATGTAATATAAAATTAATAACATCGGAAACAAAGTTACTCACTTTGGATCAAGTCCCTCGCGTAGCTTTGTTGCATAGAATGGCGCAATTCCCACTTGAAATTCTACCGGCAACCTTTTTTAAGAAAGTATTCTATTGGTGGAGGAAAAGGTAATAGAATCATCCCAAGAAAAAAAAGAAAAAAGACCGATGTAAGGAGTAAAGGAATAAGTTTCTCAAACTGGGAATCGTATAACTAGATAAAATATATAAATAACGGGTGAGTACAAACAAACAAACAAACAGCAATGGTCGATATTTTCAATGGATATACGCGCGCACGCGTGTGGGTGGTGATGCAGGACAGGTGTGAGAGGGGTATAAAACCAAACAGGGGGTTCGACTGAACGTGTATTATTCGACCTGACACGTTCAGACATGATGGAGGACATTGCTCCCTTAGCGCAGACCGTAGGAAGAGTATCCGATTCCAAGTTTAGAAGCAGTCAACACTTCATCTTATATAGCGTAAATGCTATATCTATCGAACCATACGGTATTGCCAAGTCTCTACAAAAAGAATACGAGTATGAAGAAATTCATCGGAAGAGGAGACGTCTGTACAATTTGCATCGGGCCGATGTGACTACTCGAGGGAAACCAGGATCTGTTATTCCACAATACCCACCGGAGGGAGAGGATGGTCCGTGTCTCATCGCCTGTGTGACTCAGTTTGGATTCGGCGAACCCTTCGAAGATAACAGCAAGGCCAAGACGATCGTTACTACGTCAAAGGATGCACACTATGTTAACGGGTTGAAGGAAGATACAGTGGAAAATAGACGACGTTATTTTGAAAACATTATCAAACAAGTAACCCTTATAGCGATGGGGAATAGGGACGTTTACAAAATTATCGTTCCTAGCGGGTTTGGAAGACGAGGTCGTAGAGATGATGATGATAATGATGACGAGTGGCGTACTCATTATCTACCAGTGTTGCGTAATATGGCTGATAGACTGAAGACTTTTTCAATTGATGTTGTCCTTGTGACATCTCCTTAAGAATCCTGTGATATTAATGTTATTAATGATGATAATAATTATAAGAATAAAAAATGTATCACTGTGTAATAGATATTGATATTACTGATAAGTATATAAGATGTATCGCACGGTAATATATATTATGTTTATCATTAAGAAACTAAAAAAAAAATGTAACACTTGGTAATAGATATTAACTTCATAACTTTTTTTTGTTGTCCGTCAGCAAATATACATCAACCGGTAATATGACTAGTTTTTATTATAATCCCCTTATATTACTATTTTGACAAATGAATGTAAACTGATGACATTATACCACTTGAGTAACGAATGTTCCGAATAATAACAGATTGCTGATTAAACTGCACCGCCAAAACGGAAAAGGTGGTTTTCATTTGTAAGATATTTATGAATAGGAGAAAGAACTATGAATGAACTACAAATGCCATACACACAGGGGTTATATTTGGGTTAGTGTGTGGATATGGTCTGTAGTTGAGAATCCGCTGCGGAACCCTGCCTGTTCCCTAGGTTGTTTTGAATCTAATGTATGGTGATGCGGACTGTGATGATTTTTGTGAACAGTTTATAGATGATTGAAAGTAGGCTTATAGATCGGTAGTTCTTTAAGTCTTTTGTGTCCCCCTTTATGTGTATTAAAATGATTATTATTGCGTTTTTTCCAGGATTTCAGGGTTTTACCTTAGAAATTTGTTAAAAAGATTGGTCGGCTTCTTCCCTTCCCTCCTTTCTTTTTCTTCCCTTTCTTCCTCCTCTCTCTTCTTCCTCATCCCTCTTCTTTCGTTCTCCTTCCCCCTATTTACCCCACTCCTCCTCCATCCTTTCTTTCCATCTATCCTTCTCCCCTCTCTATCCTCTTCCCCTCCTCTTGTTCCTCATTCTTCTTCTTTTTCTTTACCTCCTCCTCCACCCTTTCGCCATCCTACCCCCCCCCCTTCCTCCGTCCACCCCTACCTATCTACCTCCTCCCCTCTCCCTTCACTCTCCCTCCTCCCCCACCCCTATCTTATCCACCCCTCCCTTTTTCCCCTCCACCTCCCTGTTCCTTCCATTTCATCTATAAAAACCTTTCACCCTTCCTTTTTTCTTTTCCTATCTTTTTCTCTCTTTCTCTAACTCTCTATCTCTCACTTTCTCCCTCTCTATTACTCTCACTTACCTCAACCCCTCCCACATTTCTTTTTCTCTTTCTCCCTCTCCCTTTTCCCTTTTTTTTTCTATTTCTCTCTCTCTTCTTTTTTTTTCTCTCTCTCTCTCATATTCCTTCTTTTCATTCTTCATTTTCATTTTCTTGATCCAGTTTTGTTGTATTGTTTTTCTCTCTATCCGTCTTTCTCTCGCTTTTTACAATTTCATTTCATTGTCTGATCTTTCTCTGTCTTTCTTTTTTCTCTTTCTTCATCTTTTCACAGGTTTTTTGTTTCTTTTTCTTTCCTTTAATCATTTTAACTGCCTTGTATCCATTTTTTCTCTTTATTCTTTTTTTTTTTCTTTCCGATCTTTCCTATTTTCCATTTAAAGAATCCCATCCTTTCCATTCGTTCAATTTCCTTTCTTTCTTATTTTTCTTTTCCTTATTTTTCTTTTTCATTTATCGTTATTTTATCTCGCCATCCCTCCTCTCCCTTACATATATGTGTCTTTTCTTTTGATTTAAGAGAAAAAAAGACGTTTTTGTTTTGTTTTTTTACTTAAGATAAGGTAATTGTTTTTCGTACAACATTATGTGTAACTTGGAAGACTGAAAAATAAGTATTAAAGGGACATGTAAGGAAAATTGTTGAAAAGTGTCCGCATTACTTCTTTCTTGTTTAAAACAAGATTTTTGTCATAATGACATTTATCCCTTTGTAACAGTGCTATTTTTTAACGTTTTTATAATAATATAAGTTTATCCCTTTGTAATAGAGCGTTTTTACAAATTTACTTTAAGGCTAAAAGAAGAGGGAACTAAAGTAATGATGACATTAGTTTTACTATAAATGACAATAAAAAATATGCAAGATAATTATGATCAGGGAAAGAATAAATAACCTTTTAATTAGTATCAAGAAAAATGTGTCCTTTTAATCATTATTAAGGAAAAAGTGGTCTTTATATAATTTAATAAAAAAGACCATAATTGTAAACTTGCTGTATATACTCACACAATATTTCAAAAGTTCTAAATAAGATATTTTGGGTATTCTGAAGTAGAAGTTAATACATTTGTCCCTTTGTAACAGGGCTGTTTGTAAAACGACATGCTTTTATAAACAAAGTTTTAAGAATAATATTATATATATATTGTAGCAGAATGTATTTACAAATTTACTTTACGAGTAAAGGCTAAATGAAGAGGGAACTAAAGTATTAATGGCATTAGTTTTATTACAAACAAAAAAAGGAAATAAGTGTCCGTTTATCTTACTGAACTAAAGCCAAAAACTGACCTTTGACTTAAACTTTGAACTGTTGTATATATACTCACACTATATTTTAAAAGTTCTATATAAGGTGGAATAGTGTGGTCTATATTATAAGAGAGATTATCACGAGTCATTTTCATTTTCTTTCTAATTATTTCTAGAAAATGAGAGGAAAGTATCATTATTTCACCTAAATACCTGTCCCTCTTCAACTCTACTTACATCCTCATTTTTATTCCCATCCTTATGTATTTATAAGATAAGGAACTAAACTTAATTACTTTTTATTAATTGATACGTGTATTTGAGTGACCATGAATAACTCCTCGTTTTCCCCTTTCACTCTCAGTGTCAGTCGACTCTGACCGCGCGTATATGTGTATATTTGAGAGCGTATGTGCGTGTATGTGTTTGTGTGTGTGTGTGTGTGTGTGTGTGTGTGTGTGTTTGTGTGTGTGTGTGTGTGTGTGTTTGTATGTGTGTGTGTTTGTGTGTGTGCGTGTGTATGTATGTGTGTGTGTGTGTGTTTGTGTGTATGAGCGTGTATGTGTGCGTATGTGTGTGTGCGTAAGTAACGCGCAGCCACCCTTTATCGATCGGAATGATTCTGCAGAAACATGTTACAGACGTAAGCTATCGATTGATTGCGACATACCTGTACGAACATGTTACCCATGAGAAAAATACTGTGTCCATTCGATACACATGAGTCATTATTTATTTTTTTCTTCTCATACCATTTAATGGGGTTATAACACCTTTAATTATAATAATGCTATTTGATAATGTACACCTTCATTTATTCAAGTTTAATTACTTGTTCAATTGCAATTTCAAATTATCCTTACCTTTCGACACTTTAAGACATTATAGAAACACTTTATACCCATGTACGTATATTCCCCTACCCAGAGCCTGGATACCCACGAATATACCCAAAGATTAAAATTAGAGGGAAAAAAAAAAAAAACCATACCCCTACCCCTTAAAAGAAAATAAAATAAAAGAAAATGACATACCCCTACCCAATACCCAAGGAGAAATCAATAATAAACATACCACAACCCTGTTACCCCCCTCCCCCTCCCCGGAAAAAAAACAATATTATAACCCCCCCCCCCCACCCGAAAATAAAAATTATTATAACACCCCCCCACCCCCCACCCCGACCGAAAATTTTTTAAAAAAAAAAAAAAAAATAAAAAAATCCAAATAAAAAAATCAATAATATTACGTAACCCCACCGAAAAATAAAAATGAATGGAAAAAAATCAATAATATTATATAACTCCCCGAAAATTAAAAAATTGGAATGGAAAAAAGAAATTTCAATAATATTATATAACTCCCCGCAAAAATAAAAATCAATGAAAAAAAATCAATAATATTAACCCCCCCAAAAAAAAAAAAAAAAAAAATCAAATACTACCGACCGAAAAATCAATTCACCCCACCCCCATCCCTCCCCCTCCCCCCCTCCTCCCCCAACGAGAGAGAAAATCAATGACCCCCCCCCCCCAGGGGAAAATCAATACCCCCCCCGGGAAAATCAATACCTCCCCCCCCCCCCCCCCGCAAAAAAAAATTCAAAATGTGAAAACAAAAAAAAAAAAAAATAATCACTAACGGGGAATGGCCCATTCTATCCTACTGGGGGGGGAGCCCTTACCCCTTTGCTCTGCCCCCAGACATAAGTGCCTAGAGGGGCGGGAACAAAGTCTGGTCGTTTTGCAACGATCTCTTGCCGCCGAAGAGCCTCTTCCTTTCTGACAGAACATCCGAGGCTCCAGGCGTGGTGTTTTTTATGCCAGTTTGGGCACTTGGCAGTGATGTCTCGCTTGCCATCTTTGTATGCTTTGAGACACACCTCTGTTGTGTGCCTGACTACAGACA